>NC_072471.1:14634433-14934433 GCF_027596085.1 Anoplopoma fimbria | reverse complement strand
ATCTCCTCGCTGTCCCACACCAGAGGTTTGACAGAAACATGTGCAATTTCAAGAAGCAGTCTGAATTTCCAGATGGGCAACTTCATTCATCTCTGTGTGAGAGGGAGAGAGAGATATCGTCTACCTACCCTGCAGCCAAAATAAAAACCCAGTGGGGTCTTGGAAGTCAAGTCACTTTACATGCAAATTACTTCGTACTTTCAGGAGCACTTTGTAGTATAATGAAAGAAAATACCAGAATTAAGAGATATGTTTTTTAGCTGGACTGCTGGATGAGTTTTGTGCACAATTATATGTACAGCTGTTTGTGCGTGTCTTCCCTGCATGTGCTTCGGTTTCATTTTCCTAAGGGTGAAATGACGCCGGTGATAAGACTGCGAGAAGGAATCGTGCTTCTGCTGTCTCACAATTTCCCATCGCAGTGGGACTGACCCAAAGTTTCCCCACAGCAGACGCATCTTCAGATATTAAAAGATTATGCCGGTCAGAGGTTACGAAGACTGTGACAAGTAACCGAGACATAAACAACAATCTGAGCGGGGATATATCTCATATTAGTTTCTCGCTGCGTCCCTTTTGTCGCACTCCTGTTGGAGAACACGTTCGTAAGCGTCAATCTGGGGTTCAGCAAGTCTATTTTTGTGGGTGTTAGTTTGGTTTTAGCAGCTCGCTCAGGCTTTGTTCACAGACAAGATGTTGTCTGAACTCTGCAGTGTTTCCTACTTTACTTTGTCCAGTTGAGGATCTTCTTGAAGCTTGAAGGCCTTCAGCTACACAAAAACTGTTATATTTTTTATATTTATTTAGCTTAACATATGTCTTAACAAAAAAAGTGTTCTGTTGAGGCATAGCATGGTGGGGAGGAGGGGTGAGTTTCAGGAAGGGTCATAACATTTTCATTTGTTTTGCAAATAAGAAAACAGAGGACCCTTATCTGTTTTTTTTAGTTGGTGGAGACCAAAAACAGAGCGAAGATAGGAATGAATATTGTACTTTGTCAATTGAGAAACGTAATACCTAAACAAGGGGCAACAAATACAACTATAAATACTATCAAAATACTAGAATGGAATGGATCCATTATTGGACACACAGAGGCATGTAATAATCTGATTCTATGCTGAGGAGTAAATGAGTGTTTTGTAATAATCTACAGGTTCATCATTTTGTGGTGTCCAGAGACACAACTATGCTTAAGAGTCTTCACTCTGGATTGACAGAGAAGCCCTGAGCCCTGCAATTCAACTGTCATGAAATCCTGCAGCACAAAATGAGTTGGTTAAACAAGAAAACCTGTTTTCCAAATAGTGACCTGTGATATGAAGTAGCCTGATAGTTATGATTTGAAACTGAAAGACGAAAAAAAATAACAAAAAAACTCAAAACCTAAATTAATAAATGAAAGCAATCAAACCAAATATAGAAATATCCAAAAATTGCCAAACCAAATTTCCGTGCCAAGAAAATAACCAACCCAAATAAGGCTCAGGAGAAATACCAAAAATGACACCAAGCAGGTAGGGGAAGCTTCATAAAAGCACAGCAAGACTCTATTTGTAAAAGTTTACTGTCACTTCATGAGTTAATTAGCTCTCTCTGTCATGATTCGTGTCTTGGCAGCGTATCATCACACTTCAGTGGCCAAAAGAAAGCAATACAATTTCTGAAACTGAAATTTGATCAGCAGTAAAAAAAAGTCCTACTTCTCAGCCTCTCAGTGTCTTTCTGCTAGAATTACACAATATGCAAATGTAAGAAATAATTTCAAGTTTATCTAATTAAAACACAGCCCATCTGTCACTAAAACTGTCCAATAAATGAGCTGGCGTCATGCTGCTCACAAGCCCTTTTTCTTCAGAACAAAATGACACAAAAATTAAAAATACACCAAAGTGAACTTTTCTGCTGGGGTCCAGGCTAAAGTGAATAGAACAGCAGGTGTGATTGCACTACTCGCTGCTCAGATGGGAAAAAAGCTCCTGGTGTGGCGCATCCTGCTTGGTGCAGTTCACATGGCAACAAGACTCTCTAACCTCAAGAGGTCGGCCACGCGGGAATCCTGGGAAGCTGGGCTGTCAGATCCGGCAGCCACTCAGGCGTAGTATATGAGGAAGCGGGGGGAAAAGAGCAACTCACACACACACACACACACACACGTGTTCACTCAAATTCCCCAAATCCATCAGCGATACTTCCCTTCCTGCATTACTGCCACACCACTCTGTGCCTGATTCCAGAGCTCCCTTCCTCCTCCTCCCCCTCCTCCCTGGCAGCCGTCTCAGTGTTTTACCGGGTTAAACTGATACTCTCTGGGGCCGGATGGGTGGCGAGGGCCCAAACTGGCAGGTGGGAGCCAGGGTTTCAAGGGATGCAATTAATCTCGATCAAAATTCCCCTTTTAGGTGTGATTAGAAACGAGCTGGGCTAAGGAGAGAGGGCAGAGCATTCCAGCAGCGGCACAGCCGTACACCGACACCGGGGATAATTTGTCTCGCTAACGAGGATGTAATATTGATCAGGATGCAGACTGAGATCATACAGCACCTCAGTGACATCTTCTGCTTCTTATAGATTTCAAATATTCGACCAGGTCACAGCTTCAGATAGTATCTGATTTGGTTTAGGACACTTTTAGTGCTATGGATGGCTAGAGCGGTCAATATTAAATCAACAAATAATGATTTTTTTATTTGTTCATCCATGTATTTTACACAATTTACAATTTCATAACATCTTATTAACACTTTAATTATTATTTCACTATCGTTTCATTGGTGTAAATTTTAATTTCACCATGTATATTTTTTGTTCCATATGCCCCTTTACAAAAGCCTGTTTTTACTTAATGATGGCATTTTTCACAATTACTTTTCATTTTATAATATCACTTCATTCATGACACTGGAGTTGTCAACAGTCACCACCCCTCCGCCTTTCAGCCAATCACTGCCTCTCGTAGGATGTAATGAAATTATCATTAGGATTAAGGCCAATGTAAGCTAAAAACACATTTTAGAAAATAGGCATTTGAAATAAAAACTTGAACAATGGAAATATGGCACAAATGATGACATGACATTTTAAAATAATGAGTTGAGTTTTAATCATTTCTAATGAAACTACTTTATAATTAATTCAGTTATCTATATTTTGTACACAATGTACTTATGGCAGTGTTTATTTCATAATGTTTTATTGATTTAATATTGAACAGTTTGGGGCTTCATATAAAATAGGTCCTTCCTTATTATGAGCTGTTCTTAAGGTGAAAAGAAATATCACATTGTCAAGTTGTCATACCTCACAGCTGCCTGTGTTCTGTTTCGTTGCTTATTACTTGCATTTATTGTGAATAAATGAATACCATGACTGTTCCCCCAGAGGGATCAATACATTTTTTTTTATTGGATCTCACGTTGTGTTTGGATATTTGATTCGAAACCTGAGCAGAATCTCGGTGCATTCATTGCTTTGAATTCAGAGGCTTCCTCTGTGATAAAGACCCTTGATCCTTCTGAGCCTAACCTTCCGCGTCGACTCGCACTGAAGTCGTGCCATCAGTGCTCGGCTTTGATCACCATGTCAACAGATATATCTCTTGCTTGCAAGTGCCAAAGGTAGGAGGGAGGAGAGACACGGGGATCCGAAGCCGGCGTTTTCAGCAATTAATAGGGCGTTCTACATCATTAGTCGGGGTGAGCGTTAATAAAGCGGAGTGTTTGAGTGGGCCACAGGAGGTTATTTAAATGCAAAAGAGTCCAGGAGCCCTTAGCAATCCATCTCATAAATCTGACTGTGGAGTAGATGTTTGATTCATAATCTCCTCGTAATGACTTTGCTGTCAGAATAGGTGTCAGAGTCAGAATTCAGCCTAACCATGTTTGCATAATGCTGTAGGGCCTTTAAGGTGAAATGCAATGACAAAAACCCATAAAGAGCCATCGCGCTGCTAATGGCAAAATTCCCTCTGAAATCACACTGTTTAATGACTTATGGTGCATCACAACCAGCGGGTTCTAAGCCGTTTACTGGAAACCTGCTGTGTTTTCTTGTTTAGTTGTGCCTGTGTGGATGACAACGGCTGACATTTAAACTCCAGTGGCAGCAATGGGGATCCCTGAAAAAGCAGGGATTTATTTGTTTGTTTATTTATTTTAGGTCTCATGTGATGAACCAAAAAATATATTTTTTTCCCAGCAATGGTTCCATCACTGTGGTGGCATGTGTTTTCACTGACTGTCAAACGTGGATGGTTGGAGTGATCAAAGTCAGCAGTTGCTTACAACATCAGCACTAGTATTCAGACTTCATGTTTGCATTTGATTATCAGTCAACACACTTGCAATCATTCAGCATTGAAGTCAGATAAGAAATTTAAAGGCGCTAAATACAAGATTGGGAGCATTTTGATTGCCGTCCAACGGCTCTCAACATGGCCACAACGCCTGATCCGACAGCTTGTAGCTAGAGGTGCACTGAAACTAAAACACTGACACAAAACTGACCCAATGATAATCACACCCAAAACACAAGATCTGCTCATAGTGGTTTCTGTGACTTGAGAAATACTTTTAAAATACATCGCCTTCAGCCGACAAGACGCCAGCATTTCAGAGCAGAGAATACTGCTTATGATTTTGAAACTTAATTTAATATACAAATGTTTGAACCAGGTGGTTCAAGATACATTTTCTGTGGTGTGATAAACTCGGATCACTTTTTTTTTTCTTTACCCAGACTTGAGAAACAAAGATTGATAGATCCTCTAACAATAAAGTTTCTTACAGTACATATTATGGGGGTTTGCAGGTAAAGTTTTGTGGTGCTAATATACAGAGGAATGAAATGTCCCACTGCTGACTGAAGTGAATCAATGCAGACAGCTAAAATGGTACCCCACGTAGAGGTTTCCACTGCTTTAAAACACAACACAGCATTTGAGTGCAGGAAGTATGAAGCTACTGCTGTCATTAGCTCCTGCATTCATATCCTGAATGCCTCACAGCAGGGCAATTACTGCCAAGTTTGACAAAAAGGAGAGAGGAGAAGAGAAACAGTAACTGCTGCTCACAGATTTATTTGCTGACAAAAAAAGGGGGCTTTGTGCTCAATGATCTGAAAAAAAAATAGAAAGGAGCACCCATCTGATCTCCATCTACACCATGATGCGAGGCTCCGTCTGAAGTGCCTGCCCGATGCGGGACTATCCAGTGCAGGTGATATGGAGATCAAATGGCCTGCCAGCCAGCCAAGGCGACCTGTGGCAGCCAGCGCCTACCCCCAGCCGCCTGTTGAAAGGAGACACAATCCCGATAAATGTATTCCTGTCAACATTGCTGCGATGCCTTTTTAATACAGCCCCCGGAGGATTCAGGGCAAGAACAGCCTGAGTCAAACTCCATTTCTCTGGGCTGGGAGAGAGATGTGACAAGAGACTCGTGCAGGTCATGGACAGTCAGGGACTGTCTAGTAGCAAGACGTAATAGAGGACGGATAAAGACTATTAAAGACTATTAAAATCGGCACCTTTCAAGCTCAAACTCAACCAGTTGGTGCAGTTTGATCGCTGAAAGAGAAGAATAAACTGGGCCAGTGGTTTTCAGTAATAGGCCAGCACAAGTGTGGAAAGAGCATTTTGGTTGCAGTCACACTTCCAGCACAGTTGGGTAACTTTAGTCTGAGCCACAGTGGTAAATTTGGCTTTGTTGCATTCTGGGTCTGTTTGCAAACATCGCGCACGTAGCTGGGAAGTCTTGAAAAATCTTCAGTAAGAGTCCAGCCTGTGGATATTAATCCCAAGCAGCTGGGGTAACCCTTCATCCCGCTGGTTAGATATTAAAAAAACTGCTAAAGAAGCAGTTGCATCTTTCTCCTCCTGTTTTATAGCATTGTTTTCAGTGGTTGGTTGGGAACACACTATGTGTACACATTATGGTTAAAACATACCGCCAAAGTGGGTGTCAATCAACAATTGACACCATAAAATAGGAATGCAGACTCCGTGACATCAGCATCTTGGATTTTCAAACGAAACGTGACTAGAGGGTGAAGCTGGGGAACAGTGAGGCTTAGTGGGGGTGGGTACCGTTAGCATAACTAGCAAACTAGCAATTAACACTACTAAGCGAAAGGTCAATTTAACCTATTAAATAATGCCGACAGTGAACGCAGCGTTACTGCACGTTCCAAACTCTGAGCTTCATTCTCATCCTTTCAGACTTTAAGAAAGCTTTAGTTTAAAAAACATCTCCATCCTTAAAGAAGCCTTCCCAAGGTTGGTCACCTTGTGTCCGACGATCGAATGTTCTCTGTGTCATGCCCCGACATAACAGTAGCATAGCTTTCATGATGGGCCATCCATCGATTTTATGTCGCGTAGGGAAACAATAAGGAATTGATTATGGAAGCCCCTTAGACCTTTTTAAGTTCAGCTAATCGTCTACGTTTCTTTATAGGGTTACAGGCTTGTTTGTGGAGGCCGCTCGGCCGTTGTTCGTGAAGCTTCGTGAAGGTTAATGGCCCAAGCTGAACAGAAGGTGGCTCACAACTTTTGGGGCAAGTGCGGGGTCAACCGTATCCCTCTGTACTCTCCGTCTTTATCTGGCCGCCCTCAACATTTATCGACATGTAAAAGGTTACATCTGAGCGCAGAATATTGAGCCCTGCAGACACACACTCAAGTAAAAAAAAGTAGGGCAACAAGGTTGGAAGAAGATAGAAAGAAAGGAATCCTGCTGGGGGGCAAGGCTTCCATGTTTACTTGACTGGGTGAGAATGTCACGCCGTTTTTATTGCCCAGAACCACAGAATATAAAATGGATGTGTGCATAATATTGGGCACCAGACTCTCCTGATGCAAAAAAATCCCTGCATGATTACAGCCGAATTAGAGCAGGCCTGCAGTCGTGTGTTATTGTATTTTTGAGGGATGTTTGTATGTGTAAATTAATAATTATTTTAAAATTCAGTAATTTAATAGGTTTGGTGGGACTGTCATAATGAAAGAGATGCTATAAATAAAATGCTTCAATTAGGTTATAATGGAAAGTTTCAGTGTACTAAAATGATTGCTGTTGTTTTAGAGATTATTTTGCTTCTGCAGAGGCTAATAACTTCAACCTTAAGGCAGTCATCTGTACAGATATTGGATTTTTTTTAAATCTTTCATTATTTTTCTGTCCTCTGATTTATTTAATGTAATGGAGCAACCTTTGTTTTTAATACTTTATTAAAAAAATACTGTATTTTTCCCATCAATATTTTTCTCCTCATAGTCATCTTAAATTTAATTTTCATATTTGTTTTTTATGTAACTGAAGTTCCTATAAACCACCGTCTGTATGTGTTTTATTATACTGGTACTGTATGGGATTATTATAGTGAAAGTCAGTTCAATATGAGTCATTGTACACAGTTGGTCGGAAAAATGTCTTTAAGAGCACATTAGCTGAACTCTAACATGCACACCTGAGATCCACAACTTTTGCATTAGGCGCTCTTATAAGAGTGTTTGCTCCGTCTGAGATCAAAGAGGAGGACTGGAGGTGCAGCTGCAGAGTCAGTGCAGATTACAGCCTACTGCCACGTTTGGTTTGCTGCCAGTGGGCTACTTTGGAGCAGAAGCAGTGGCAGTTTGCTGTTAAAGGGCTTTTCTTTAGTGTGAATCACTGACGGTCCATATCAATAATCACACCCATCAGATTTCTGGAGGAAAAAAGCGTAGCCCTTCAATAATTCCGTACACCCTAGACTGCACATGTATACATCTGCTACAGCATTGCATAGTAATAGATTTTCCTACAGAAGCGTATTGATCAGTGTCACTATGATTCATTTAAAAAAGTAATTACTATGCTTTACTAATTAATCATTAGCAAAAGTAATTACTCACATCACTTGTTACATAACTTTCTTTGAGGTATTTTTACTGGATGTCAACAGCCAACGTTAGCTAGCTTAGCACCCTCCTACTCTGAGCAAAGCCAGGCTACTCTGACTGTTGGCTGACCAGCGGCTAACGTTAGCAAGCAAGCTAATAAGACAAAGCACATACATTACATTTACATTACATTACAGTCATTTAGCAGACGCTTTTATCCAAAGCGACTTACAGTCAGTAGTATATTACATATCATTCACCCATTCACATAAATTAGACAACTTTGGACAATTAAATAGAGCCGAAATTTCTCCTCCTTTGGTAGAGGCTAACATCCTGACCCTCCAGCCCCTGCCTCAAGCTAGCTCACGCGTTCCAGTACGACTGAAGACTAAGCTAACCCCAAAATTGTGGATACATATTGAGGTGTATGTCTGAAAGGGGTTTAGATGTCATTGGTGTGGAACACATTTAAGGGTTTCATGATAAAGTGGTTATATTATTTTTATTTTTTTATTGTGAACCACTTTCACCTGCATGTTCACCTTCACTTCCAACACTTTCACACAATAACAAGTAGCTATTGATACCAGAGTGAGTCACGGACAAACATTTGGTACTGCTTGTTCACACAAGAGGTCCACAAGTGTCACCACTCTATAGTAGAAATATACAAGCCCTTGAACTGTGCACTCCCATTTAAAAAACACCAGGCTAGTTGTATTTGAATATTTCCTGCAATTTTAACACGGTGAATACGACAAACAAGTGTTATTTTTTATCTGTCCAGTATTCTATCATTTTGTGAAAACTGCTCAGTTGATGCTTGAACAACATTGTCTTTCATTCCTATACAACATAACTCCCACTCTCAGTTATGCATCGAGGTAAACATACTTCCTGTTTGTTGCAGTTTCAGATACAAACAGTTTGAAACACATGGTTAACGTAAACTGAATCAAAAAAACAACAAAAGTACTTGGTTATGTTTAGATGATAAAATGACTTGGTTGGCACCAGACACAGCAGTCTTCTGGGTGATGCCCTGTGTTTTTTTGACCCATCCACAACCCAAACTCTTCCTTGTATGGTTTCATTTGAAAACCTTATTTTGTGATCCATCAATAGCAAACGTAATCAACAACAAAATATGTTTTCCTTGAAACCCACAACTCGTAATTCACAACGCAGTTTCGTTCTCTGGGAACGTAATTATTAGGAGACAAGGCTGGCTCAATGTCACCCAAAAATTGTCGTTTGGCCATGAACCAAGTCTGAGTAATCCTACCAATAATTTAATCCACATTTGTTTTAGCAAAGTCATGTGCTTTAGGGGACGTCATGTTCTGTACACTTGAAGGAGCATTTTTTAGTTGATATATTAGGAATAGTTTTCAATATCTAAAGTATTTCTTTGTCCTTCCATTCTATTTATACCCCAAAAGTAAGAAGACCATTGTAATATTCTGAATATGATAACTGCAGTTTGACAAAATTGTATAATCACCACTATGTACTTGTGCTCAATCTAAAAAATATATTTTCAGAGAGAGGGGAAGAAAACTTTGGTGTCGTTGCAGGTTTTGCAAATTTAATAACCACATTTTTCTAGGTGAAATGGCTGCTCCCAACCTTCAGTTATCTTTGAGCTGGTGCAGCTTTGGCAGCTTTGTTTTCTTTGTTTTGAAATGTTTAACCCTGTTCTACAGTCTCTTAAGGACTCACTTTCTCTCAAATATCCTTAATTGCCTGCAGCAACAAGGCTGTCACAAGTTATATTTGAGACTGCTAATGATTAGCTCGGTATAATCAAGGCCTCCCGGGACTCTTTATGTTGCAAATAATGTCATACAAAATTGCTTAATTAGGAATATGATTGAGTATTGAAACTAAAGATAAATAATTCTTGCTCACACTTACAGCTGGAAGATAATTTACTACCATAATGTATAAATAAATGTTCTGTTAGCTACTGACTTGCTCTATACAGTAATTATTACTAAAATCTTATTTCAGATTCCTAATTTATCAATTCTTTATTGCTGTCAAGGCATCTCCCTATTTCCAGGCAATCTCCACAGGTTACAACTGTAAAAGTAAATATTAACCCATATTTGTTTCAAGTCAGCAAAGAAATCTTCCGTTTATTCCACCAAAAACTATGTTCCAAGTTAAAGAAAATTGGACTTATTCCCTGGAGTTCGACCATCTGAGCTGTAATCAACATCCCTCCAAACCAAACATCCCACATCTCATTTCAGCAAATGATGTGCTGACAAATAATACACAGGGTACAAATGCATTTACATATAAATTAAACCCTAAACCCAGCGATGGCTGCGGCAGAACCGCTGCATTATGAGTCAATAATTTAGACTAATGACTGCAATAATAGCAGGGTTTCTGTAAAACAATGTAAGTGGGATATCATTTGCCTATAGCATGTGTTCCCATCAGTCTTGTGTGTTTATTTCTTTAACAGCTTACAGAATAATGTTCCACAGACAAGATGAGAGCTGACTGCAGAGAGCTCTTCTCATTTTTAAGCGCATTATTGATCCAACTTTAGAAAGCTTCATATGGGTATAAAAACGGCTTACTGTTAACGTCTTTATTAATATCTTGTCAGGAAGCGTAGAAACGTGGCCTCGTTGACTCTCATTTTCACACATCCCTATAAAGGCTTGATTAACACAGTCACAGCTTTGCTAATACGCTAACAGAGTGCACTTAACATGAATTATTATTAACATGAAAATTGACATTTATAAATCACTCCACATTAAAGTTCCATACTTAAAGATCAGGTTACACATTGACCAGGAAGGTGTTAATGAGCTGGAAAATTGTTGAAGAAAAAAACGAGAATCTTTATATTAACACTTCTCCAAGGTGATATCCAATGTTGAAAAAATACTGATGCCATGATGTACCCTACACCATTTATCCCTTGTTGGGAATTTGGCCCATTGCTCAGCTTACCCAATATGTGAATACATCTCTGAATGTAAGATGAGAAAATGTCAACATTGTGTCTCCAGTTTATTGCAGTCTCCCCAAGCGGCCGAAATATGGTAATTTTTATCTTCTAAAAAGTATTTTAACTCAGAGTCGTGTAACTAGCATTTTTAGGAGCTTTCAGCCACATTTCATGATCTTCAATACAGTCATCAAATTGAAGTCGGCTTACTGTCATGGAGTTACGGAGTCATGGGATTTTTTCATGCAACAATATCACATACAAATTCAATACAAAAACGCAAATGGATTCAAGTACGCGCAAAATTCCTCTGGGCAGCGCTAATGGGGTGTAAGGGGTCGTTTTTATGTGACAAAGGTTCCATTATTAGATCACATGATGACGACTGAGCCACCTTCAACTTGCAGATGAAGACCATGAGATGCGCCTGAAAGATCAGCAAAAAGCGTAGTAAGTGGACTTGATTTAACATTTCTGAGCCCAAAAGCTGAACACTGTTGCAGATATTGAAGGGATGTTAAACATGAGTTGTCTGTCAGTGGGGTGCATATTAACAGCTTGAGATCACACAGAGTAGTGAGTGGCTTTGTTAACTGCACTGATACCACACAGAACTTAAAGATCAGCCCTGTAAGTGAGAGCCCAAAGTATGTTTTGTCAGCTAAACAGGAGATAATTTAGTGGTGTGAGATTCACAATCCACCGGGTCACTGTGGAGCTCTTGTGCCGCTCCTCGAAACTGTAAACTGACCCCTGGGGATCTCCTGCCACATCGATTGATTGCAATTTTACCTCCCATGCAACTGTCGGCCGCTGCAGTGTATATGCAAGTGTATGATTAGGTTCACTGTGACAGAGGCATTTAAAAAAGCATAAGGTCTGTTACAACACTGCAAATCTGAATGCAGCTCCACTGCTTCCACCTCTTCCTCCCAGCTGTGCCTTCCCTTCCTTTTCGCTCTGCGAAAAGGTTAATGTGTTTTCCTAAAGCAGCCGTGAGCTGGGGTATTTCTCAAACTTTTTAAAAACGTCTGACGGCCGATCAGATCCCGATCTGCTCTCTGGGCCATATGCTGCAACATATGCTTCACAGGCCTTTTTGATAACGCCAATTCTTTGTGTTTTGTTTGTGACGCTGTCATCTTATCAGCCGGATTCTTTTCTCTCAGCACATGAGGAATTGTCAGTGACAAGTGTGTTGCATAAATTGGAGCAAATTGAGGTATCGCCTTTTGCAAGCACCTGAATTGATTTTCATTCATCATCTTAATGAATGCTATTGTCTACTATAAACCACCTATTCCTCTCATTAACAGCTGTCCTTTAATCCACTGAAAGCTAAGTCACTATCAAACCGCTCCCTTCAAAGTGCAATGCTAGCATCCATATCAGATGGATTTTTTTTTTTGGGAAGGAAGATGCTGCTTCAGGAAATCATTTGTTTCCTTTTTGCAATCCACCCCTCCGTAGGACCTTCACATGCCCAGCAAAGGCAATCGTTAAGAGCTTCTTTTTTTCTGCCGCCATTAAGGTCTAATATATCAGTTGTGCAGTCAATTGTACTTGACAGGCAGCTTCTTGAACTTGAACTGGGTCATCTGGTGACAGATAACATGGCCTGTTTGTTCAATTTCCTCCTCTGCAATGGCATCGCTCTGAAGTGAGTTATTATAAATCACTGTGGATGCGTTCATCATGTATCTTGTCAGAGGCGGGGAGAGCGCCGCAGTGCTTTTGTGTGTGTGTGTGTGTGTGTGTGTGTGTGTGTGTTTGTGTGTGTGAAGGGGAAAGAGCGATAGTACAGTATGTGAAAAGGAAAAACAAGGACAAATAGGACGGGTTACAACTTGAGCATGTGTGCAATTTATTTTAGTTTGTGTGCGTATTCTCAGTCAGCGTCCCTGAGTCCATTTATGCTGTGTATTTACATCTGGGTGGGTGTGAACGGGAGAAAGAGAGAGGTTATTGTCTGAAGTGGACAGCAGATACTGGGGGAGGACGGCAGATTAGTTTGCAACGCTGTCCTCATTTTTTACTCTGGAGGGTGTAATATCACAGTGTGTGCTGCTTTGATCTAAAAGTAATAATCTCTGGCAATTTTATATTAATGAATTTGTTTTGCTGCTCTGTATGACTGGTTGAATCTAACACACCTTGTTCCTTATTAAGAACATAAACTACATGTTTCTCTTTATGCGTGTTTCTTCTTCTTTGGTCTCCGTTTCTGTAAAACTGCCAGACTTTATCTACACACAAAAGACATGAACAAACTGTCCTTCCATACTGACTGAATCAGACAGCAAAAAAGACTTCTTCAGATTGTTGTTTTCTCTGTTTATCTGTCAAAATTCTGGCCGTCTTCTACTTTTAATTGTTTTTTAATAAATCTCCCGACCCAGGTTTTTTGGGGGGGTTGCAAAATGTAAAGAAAAAGTGAGAAATTAAACTGAAACTAATTGATTGCTCAACTAATCGTTTAAGGTAAAAAATTGTATATCGTGTTTGGTCTATTATTATTATATATATTTTTGGTAGTGCCTCATCTTTTGAAGTTAAGTTAAGATAAGGTAAGTTACTTTTTTTTTTTTTTTTTTTTTTTATCTAAAAAAGTAACCAGTAGTCATAGCTGCCAGATTCAGTACATGTAGTGAAGTAAAATGTAGTATTTGTCAGTGCTGATACTTCAAATTTGTATCTAAGTACAGTACTTGAGTAAATGTACTTGGTTACACTCCAGCACGGGAAAAGCACAGGTGAAGCTAATAACCCTAACAATGGATGGTTTCTTGAAGTGCAGTAATTAATTAGGTGATAAGGCGCACCTGAGTTCGACCAGTAACAACGTCTGCTGTAAAAAAACAAAAAACACTGCTCAGCCTATAATTATTGGCGGTGAATACCTAAATGTTACATTTATATCTGTGACTTTTTCTCTTCTTCGGAACATAGTATTTATAGAGATTTGTTTGTCAGGCTAGCTGTCTGCTCCTGCCAAGGACACAAGTCAGATCCAAACTGCCCACAGTGTTTGATGCAATCGAAATGGTCACACTGGAGAGTCTCCTCCAAGGCCAACATGAATGAAGGATGTGTGAGCTTTTGGGAAAACAGAAAATCGGTGACAAGGAATCTCTCCACTGTGCTCTTCTCAAGATGCACAATATCACTCAAACTGTGAAATCATTTCCATGTACTTGATTTACTTATGTATAATATTGGGCTTGGAATAAAGAATGAACCAAAAGTCATACTTCTCAGTCAGGAAGTATAGCTCACAACACCTTGATCAAACCTGTGAGCCAAAGCACTAGTTTGCTGATCCTATAGTTCAGCTATAATGAGGACAAATGGCAGCTAGCTGATACCAACAATAGGTTAGCTTATGTATCAGGTGAGGAAAATAACTGCATAACTCTGTGTTAAAGCTGAGATTTTATACCTTAATTGGATCTGCACACCTGCTTCTTATTATTAATCAGCCGAGCTGTCAGCCAACACATGTTGAAACATACAAAAAGCAAAGCATTTTTATCTAAAAGAACAGAAATTACAGTAAATTGAGGAAAGAATTCATGAATATATAGACTGTCGATATACTATGCTAGACAGACTCATTCAATAAGAGATGGCAACCGTTTTTGACTTATTTTCAGAAGTTGGCCGTAACTAAACAAGATTAGGATTCATGAGACTTAAACTAATATCTGTTATGACCACATGATTCACTTTTGGAATTTATCATAGGTACATTAAGATTTTTTTGATTTGATCGGTTTTATATGGTCATTTTTTAAATATATAAATTGTATATTTATCTATTTTTAAATTGTATTTCAATATATTTACTTTAATGCAATATTTATTATTTTCTTTTTTTTAATTTAGATAAATCCAATTTAATTTATTTAACTTTCAAAATCTGTCTTTTATTGTTAAAACGTATTTAATGGGGGTTGTTTTATTGGACTATTCTTCTTTCTCTTAATTCTTAATGTCCGGTGTTGCTGTGTTCCTTTCTAATATTGATTGTGGAGCCCTCTTTTCATTATACACGCACCATCAATCATTAACCATCACCATCAAGTGTTGAAACTAATCTACTCTACCTCCTATTTTGTAGTCAAACTGTAAGCTTCGGACAATTTATTTTTAATTCAAATGGAACTAAGTCCTATTTTTTTTTAAAGGTTTGAATTGACCTGAGGAGGAGTACTAAGGAAGAAAAACTGGCATATCTCATGCCATGTAAGCATGCCAAAAAAAGATTTTGACTTGAAACCTGATTCAGCCTTGCTACACAGCGTATTCTCAAAGAGCCCTTGAAGCTGAATGTTGCTCATGATTAACCGACAACAATGCAGGGCCCTCTTCTGACATCCTCAATGTTTCAGGGTTATTTTGTTAACTTAATGATCAGGGCAGAATGAACCACTCACTTCATCAAAGCTGCACGCTTTCCCTCGAAAAACATTTTCTGAGACCAACCAGAACTTATATTTTTTCATAGAAGAGAGAAACACCCAACAGATTGTGGCGAGAGGCCGGCTAAAAAAATCTCACTTCAAAGGACACGACCGAACCAAAAAACACGAGCTGCACAAACCAAAGGATGAAAAAAAAACATGTGAACACACGAACCACGGCCGCTCGGGAAATCAAAGGGGCCCTCGTTTCTCCTCATTAGCTTCTCAGATTCCTCAGACGGAGCTACCTGTACATCACAGAAATCGCAGCAGGCCCAGTGAATGAGTGAGACGCCAATTTGTCTTGACACGTTAAGTTGTGACTCGATCAGATTACGAGACGCAGCGCCGTTAATGGACGAGCTGAGTGTTCGTCTTACTTCACTGAAGGCTGCACCAGATTTAGTTACCTGTGACCTTGCCGGTGTCAATCAAGCAGTGATTTATTGACAGCAGCCAGATTTCAAGCAAACAGCAGTTGAGAATTCACTAAGGAATCACCTAATTTTACTTTCCATGTGCTGTTTCTACAAATCCCTTTGTCTTATATCACAGGGGACTACTGTCTTAAAAAAACAATTGTAAAATTTCCTACACAGCAAAAAATTCCCTGTCAAATTGAAATTAAATCATTTTAGACATGAATATCAAATGAATGTCAGTGCATTTAGTGATTTTCACTTGATAAGATTTAAAAAAAAAAAAAAAAAAAAAAAAAAAAAAAAAACATATGTAAGGCTGTCCAGCCACCAGATGTTTGAATAAAAGATTGCCATGAAATTTTGGAATGACTTTTCCTCTAGTAACATTTATTGTATTGGATGTTTGCTGATGGTTGGCATGACATTTGGTTTAGATAGTCATGGTCCCCAGAGGATGAACCCAACTGACTGGTGATACCCTGCCACCAGCAGGTCAAAGTTTTCATTTATCTAGTGAACTATCTCAACATCTACCAGATGTTTTGGGACATTAATTCAGATATTTGAGCACGCAGAGGATGAATCTCAATGACTTTAAAAAGTCAATAGACGTGTCATTTCCAGGGCGTCAAATACAGATGCTCTGTCCAGACCCTTTGAGTCTGATACTGACGCACAAGCCACCCTTTAATGTCATTAAGAGACGCACCGGGCTTTCTAGTAACTCCATTCGTTCTATGCTAACCAATTAGATTTGTTGCCTAAACCAAAGTGAGGTCAATAGGTCCTGACCTGGCGTCCATATGTAACAAGTTGGTAATGAGAACAGGATTGTAAAACTCACATTAAAAGGGAGACTATGTAACTTCGGAAAGAAGAAATAACACATTCATTCTTTTACTGTGAAACATTTTCTCAACGTTTCCTCGGATAAACAAAAACAGAATATGAAATTCAACTTAACATGTAAAGTTTATAGTACCCACCTGGCTAATATATGCAGGTAGTGTTATTGCCAGCTGTCCCTTTATATCAACTGTTCAGCCACCTTGTGGTGCAGCCCTCCTTGTTCCAGTGGTGAGGAAAGCTGTCGCATGAGGCTCGTCAAGGTCATTTCTGCTGCCTGAACCCCAGCTCCACATTCCTTTTCATATAAGGTATAAAAAGTTTCGAAGACGTTACAAATACAAACTTTACCAGCAACATAAATGTATCTTTACTTAATAAATGAAGACGAAGAAGCAGATCTGCCACTCTGAAAGCAACTCAATTTTCTATCCCTCAAATAGCACAACAACAACCCCAGCGCAGGGACGAAGTATTTTCAATGGTGAGGTAAAATTTTATTACAAAGATTCGGAACAAAACTAATTACTATGATTACACGAATATGTCACCTTGTTTATGTGATTGCTTCGCCAGCCCTTCAGTGAAATCAATTTTCACGGTTTAAATTGAATCCCTTAATTAAGAGGAGTTCTTCCCGTGTTTCAGCGCCTGTTGCATTGCATTGATTGATTGATGTCTGGTTTAGCGATCACCGTAGGGAAACAGCAGCGAGTCGGCTAATGCTGCCTGAAAAACGTAGACTGTGATTGTTCGTCTACTGCCACCATGAGGTTAACATTTGTGGTTTAGGGTGAAACGTCTTGACAACTAGTTGATGGATCGCCATGAAATTGGGTGCAGACTTCAATATTCTGAAAGTTTGAATTTTAATCACTTTGGTAATAACTTCTCATCTAGCACCATCGGGCCAAATTATAAATTCGAACAATACTCTTCCCCATCAGCTTTAGTTTTACTTTGTGTTTAGAGCCAACAGGCAAATGCTAAACCAAGGTAATAAACATGGTAAACAGCATGTAGTATTGTAGTATGTAAGGTAACACACAATTACCTGTCTCTATTCTTTAATATTAATCCTTCTGTGTAGCCTGCCCTCGCATGGAAAACCATGAAAAGGAATATATTAAATCTGATTTGCTCTTGCGATAAAGTCATCCATCAGATCAGACTTACAGAAGTGTTGATGCATGTTAAGCTTGTCCAGACACAAATCTTGCCTGAACAACACCAGCATAACATTAGCATGAATCAGCTACGAAAGATGATTTATTGCACAGCTGCACATCAACAGTTGTGTGTTGGAAACAAAGCAGTCGGCCCTAAATTATTCATGAGATATAATAAGAGGTTAGTTTCCATACGGGCTGTTTGTCAGTGAGGGTCGGACTTGGGGAAAATAGAGCTGAGAAGAGGGAACTCTGGTGCGGAGGGTGAACATCTTTCAGTGAGATGGAAATGGGCAGTTAAAGAGTGGGGAAAGTGCGTTTACCGTGTTCCACACAGAGCCTATTCAGGGCAGAGAGAGATTTTGAGAGACCTCCGCTTTGGCTTGCTTCAGGGAGCCCGTTTGTAGTGTAATGTTATTCTGGCCCGTGGACACATGGAGTTCTGCCACAACAAAAGGAGACTCATTCAAAGGGAGGAGAGAGAAGCGCCTTTCAAACGGCATATATTAAACGTCTTCTTTTACCGCTCTCACCTTCTGTGTTGGTGTTGCCGGTCCTTTGAGTTTGTCTCCAGTCCGCGGGCGACAGTGCTAACAAGGCTCCCTGCTGGTTCCTGGTCACGCTGTATTTACCTCACTGTCACTGCAGCTAGGCGGTCAGCATAGAGTGTAAATACGTTGGTTACAAAAAACGTTGAGCTATTGAGTCACACTTTTTCAGAGATGTGCAGCTGATTATTTGGATTCATCTCCAAAAGGACTGCAGCCACTTAGAAGACTGCTTGGATGGTTTGTATCCAGATAAAAAAAATGGTTTGAACACCAAAGTAACTAACAGGAATTCCACATCAACAAATGAGTCTGAACTAGTTCCAGTTCAAATCATTTCTTTCTGGGCTCGTCAATAACATGAATATCGCGGTTGTCTCGAGGTGTTATGTAGTTCTTCTTTCTTAGTATTTGACTGCAGTTTATTTGCAGTATTTTATTTTGACTGCAACTAAGTTGTTTTGGAAATAGTTTAGTTTAATAGAAATTAGTAGCTGGCATAAAACATTTTGGAATTTAAACATACCTATGAACATGATATAGCGGTTCTGCTAACGTTCAAATACGGAGAGGTTAGATGATTGCCCCAAATCAGAATCAATAGGACTCATTTGTGTTAACACCCAAAAAATAATTCATGACATACACCAAAAATGGGCAGCAGGGACAAAAGAAAACTTCTATTTCACTGGGTCTTTAAAGGGTAAACCGTTTTTGAGATGCCAGAATATCATATTGAGTTGCATCATTCCCTGAAATAAGTTTCAGATGAATACCCTGGGAGCCTACTTTAGAACTTGCAGAAAAGAGTAACATGCAGAGCCACAGCTACTTTACTGTCAAACAGGGTTCCTGCTGTTGCAACAGACCACAGGTGGAATCTCAAGTTTAGTGTTTTCCCACCGGCACTAAACTCCACAGTTAGCCCGTTGGAGTGTGAGCCGGTCTGCAGGGAAGCCATGTCACCATCAGGCTAGCTAATGGGTGAGGGGGAGCACGTCAGATCCATAATACCGGCACAGAAGTTTAAGGAAAGAGTTAGTCCTCTTCCAAGGGAGTAAACTTGAGGAGAGGAAGACATCGATGCTACCTGACCTGGTGAAGCAGGAACCACGTCGCCACTGGAGCTGGAAGATTCAGTGCAGCAGCAGAGACAATCTTCGGTCTGCAAGGTAATTTGGGGAACACAAGAAAAGTGATTTCTCTATTGTTATTTATATAATGAGCATAGAGGTGTTCATTACAGTGGAATATCTTCTACTTATGCCAATTAGGTCTGGATGATTAGCAAATAGATATGCTGGAATTGCAAATCCAATTCTCTATGAGAAAGGAAGTGTATTGATATGACTGTCCTCTCTATACGAGTACTGTGCCAACATTTTTCCTTGATGGCATTTTTTCCCCAGAGGCGGAGCCTAACCGCTTTCCCTGAAGTATTTGCATTGTTGTTCTTTCTCGACTTCGGACTGCTAGCCCAGTATCATGAAGGTGCAGTGCCATGTTAGGAATTCTTATGTAAAGAGGTAGAAAGTAAACATGCAGAGGTTCATGTGGGAGACCGGAGCTCACGTCTTGTCACAAATCTACAAATAATGTTTGCATTTGTAAAAAAAAACCATAACCTTGTGTTTAGTTGTCTAACTTTAAAGATGTATTTGCCAAAACTACATTAAGTCCCTTACCACAACCATACTGTGGTTGAACAAATCATTATTTAACATTAAAAGATGCTGCCTTTGAACATATTCCGAGTCTCGCAGAATTGAAGCACATCAATGTGATACAATTGCTCTACAGTGTTAACTACCGACCTGCCACACAACAAAGGTTGCAAAATGACCGGCATTTTTTCCGGGCAAACAAAGGAAATGAAATACAGACTACTTATACGTTTTTCTGGGTTGAATATGAAACAATTTTTTCACATCACATTGAAAGTGTCATATCATGCAACAGGTAGTGAGAAAATCATTATGAATATTCCAGGTTGGTGAAATATTACTTTAAGGCCATGAAAACAGGAAATCAGTTTGTGACAGAGCAAACAAGAACACACAATCTTCTACCTAAGAACAGTTTTAGCTATTTCACAAGAATTAATTTATGTTTCTAAACAAGCCCTTCTCACTGGGTTAAAGTAGGTGGGACTGATTTGAAGACATTTGCTTATGCAACTGTGGCACACGAGGTAGAGCGCTCGTCCCGTAACCACAAGGTTGGTGGTTTGAACCCCTCTGCAGTCAACATGCCGAGGTGTCCTTGAGCAAGCTGCTCCTCCGGGATGGGTTAAATGCAGAGAATTGTAATTTCCCCATTGTGGAACTAATAAAGGCTTAATTTTTATTATTATTATTATTATTCATCAAATCTGATCAGACCTTACCCAAACAGTACTGATGAAGCGGGTTAACTAAGTTTTAGGCTGTTAACTCTTAATAAATAATATGAAACTTTTATTGTGTCATATTTTTGTCCCGCCTTAGAGAGCAGGCGACGGGATGGACCAAAACGCAGAGAAAGATCCGGATGCAGCAGAAACTATGTTTTGATTAAATTCAAAATAAAACTTACAAGCAGGAATCCAACATAACAGCAGAACTCTCAACATAACTGAAGACACACTGACAAAGGAACTGGGCATGTATAAATCAGGACAGCGTAAATGGGGGAAGTGGGAACAGGTGAGCAGGAACACAGGTGAAACAAAAGGGGGCGGGGCAGACAATCACATAGGCGGGAAAAGAAACAAACAGAACAAAAGAGGAAGAGAACTTCAAAATAAAACAGGAAACAAACTAAACAAAAAACAAGATTATTACAATTTTAGTCATGAATATCTACGGTTATACAGAAAAACTTCTGATTTTAAACCACGTTTTCAGTGGCTTTAATGCATGCACCAAAATAAACAACCCACAACATCATGTGATGAATTACAAGCTCAGAGGTCCATTAGTAGCTGGTGCAGTTTCGCCCTCACAGTTTGCTCATCCACAGTCTGACTTGGCGCCCAGACAGGTGACCTTTTTACCTCGCGTCATGGCATGAAAGATGCAACCTGCTGCTTTATGAATTCTGTGTGACCTTGCCCCGTGGACAGGACATGCCTAAGTATAGCCGTCCTACGGTCTGATAGGTCAGGAGGCCCTCATGTGCTTAAAGCATCCTGCCCAAACCTGTGCTCGCAAGAGAGATGCTTTTGGTGAGAAAAAAAATTAATAAAAGCATCCTGAATTCTTGTAAAAAGCGTGCGCTCAGGAATAACCGTATGATGATGTGATGTGACGTTAAGTGAAGCTGGACGGGTTTTTAGCAAGCTGAGAGGTGGAAAGAGAGCGGTGTGGAGAGGGATGGAGATGTGGTGAGCAAACCTGAGCCTGAGGTGAACTCTCCCAGCGCACACAAACTTCCTGTCATGACACTGCTGCAGGGCGGACAACTTAAATGTAGCCATCCAAATTCAGCTTAGAACCGCGCTTCAACATGCTTCAAGTCTTATATATTTGTACATTTACTTTCCAATTAATAGTTTGCATAATCACATGCATACAAGCCGAGCTCCTGAAAGCGTCTTCCTATGGTTATGTAGTGGAGTAATAAATTGCGGCAGAGACAGACGTTTGCGTGGTGTTTCTGCAGGGGGAGGAGGAGACGAGGCGTCAGAGAAACTGCTGTGACTCGCAGCACATTCGTTTGTGTGTCAGCACTTTGATTGTAATTAAATACCAAAAGACCGGTGCCCTACTTTTGTCCAACTTTGGCAGCTGAGCACCGGGCCGGTTGAAGGACGTGATTAATGACATCGGTGTGTCATCTATTGTTTTTTGTTTGTGGATTTTTTCTCCTCCTCCGTATGTGAGGCAGTGGGTGAGTGTCTGTCTCAGCTGTTTGTGTGTCTTTCACACTATGGTCTAAAATTAATATCAGGGGAAGGGCATTTTTTTAGAGAGCTTGTTACCAGGCTACATAAAGGTTAAGTAAAGTTTTTTTTTCAAGTCTCAATAAATGTGATGCAGTTTCTGTGTGTTTGAAAATGAATTCCCTCCCTCATTGCTCTGTATCCTGATGCTCTGGTGTCAGCAGATACTGTAGCTTTTATGCTTAATGGTGTGTTTGTGGCGTCCTTGTTGTTTCGGGTGTTATCTGTTATGCTGTTTGCTCTCTACACTTCCTGGTGTGTGCCCTGTCAGCTCCTGCCTGTGCTACTTCACTGTCTCCTTCAGAATTATCAGCAAGTTGTCTCATCTCCCTGATCTTTTTCTTCCAAAGCTTTTAATTAAAATTGCAGCAGAGTACAAGTATCTTAAAGTTGTACCTATTGTAAGTACAATACTTCAATAAACATACTTTACTTTCCACCACTGGCAAAACTCAAAGCTCTTGAAGAAAAATAATTAACAAAGAAAAACAATTTTGTTAGTTTTTTGCATAATTTCCTCATTTGTTATCTTAATTTGTCCAGTGACTTTAAGAGAAAACCTGTAGAGTCTTCTTGTTTGTTATTAAGCTGTAATTACCTTGTGAAAGCAGAAAAACAACACACGCTGAGGACAAAACAAGGACACGCTGCCAAGGAAAGGCATGTTTTTGGGAGTTTTACTGGTTTTTGCCAAACGGCCTTGTTTGTTTGTGGTGGTGTGCTGGTGTTTATACTGTTTATTTATTGATGGCGAACTTCATCAGGAACGATGGCACTTACCTTAATTGATAAACCCGGTCAAACATTATAATCAATGACTGGAAACAGGACAGCTACACCAAGGCTGACGCAGCTCGATTTTAAACACTTTATATGTTTGTTTTTAAGCTTTTACGCCTGAAACACATTATTTCATAGTCAGGCTGACAGTTGTGCAGCACAAAATCTGCCTAGGAACCAGAAATGTACCCTTCAGCACCGACAAGAATCCACAACTTTAGCCTTCCGCTCGCTGTCAGTAAAGGCAGAGAGTCTGACAGTGACGGCACATTCTGGAGCATCTTCTAAACCTAAACCCAACTGTCCAACATGAAACTCCTTCAGGAAGGATATTGGCTTTGAAAACCAGTGCTGTTTTGAGACATTTCCGACCTAATACAAATATCAAATTTAGTCTTCAGCATTGTATGCTTTTCTGTGAGGTTTGTAAAGTTGAAGACAAAAGACACCAAGCTGTCCTTTCTGTCGCACAAAAGCAAAGACAAAACACCTCAACACAACTTTCTCTCTCCTCCTTTTGACGCCCGCCTCTATAAATAACTCCCCAGTGCTCTTAGATGGTGGGGCTGCAGAGAAAACCGAGCTAAGAGTGCCCTCTACGTGCCGGCTGAAGCTCTGTGACTGAAAGTGTGCAGCACAGTCATGGAAAAAAAAATGCTCAATATACAGAATCAGGCATATTGAGCTGCAGCTATTTCTGCTTCTCCGGACGCATTGATAGGTAAAAACATTTTCCCTTTTACCTGCCCTCTTAAGCAGGTGCATTTTTCCCCCCCATATGGGCTCAATATTAATAGTGTCTGAGGTAAACGTCAGAGGGAAGGCTTGACGCTCCCCGTGCCCTCTCTAAGTGCAGTGTCATCAGAAGTTAAGTGGGAAGGCAGGACGGATCAAAGCGGCAAAGCAGATCTGCACTGTCTGACTTCATCTCTTATAAAGCCAGAGAAAATCCTGTCACAACCTCAGATGCTCAAAAAAAAAAAAGATTTTCCTTCCGGACTCATTATCCCCCCTACCCCCTCAGCACCGGACACTTCTCCACATAGCAGTCACGCTTGTGTAACCCAAATCAAAGGGCTCCGTTTGAAGACTTGTTTGGGTAATAAGTCTATTACAGAGCTATAAAAACTGCAATTAGATGGAAAATCTGCAGTCAGTGTCAAAATCCTAGATGATTTTTTTCCAGAAGACTCTCGTACTGATACGCCGAACGAATTAGCAGTAACATGCTACAAAGCTACATGAACGTACACTCAGGCATGATTGTGAATGTATGTGAGGACGGTGGAAGGTTTGTGTGAAGCCAGTTCTACTTCATATTTCTGAGCAGTATTTGTCGTATTTTTTTGTACATTGGTACAACAAGTAAGTTAGTAATGTTCGAAAAAGAAGGTGCTTTACACAAAACAGACGTTACAAAAGTGCAGCAACAACACACACATTGTGAAATTATTTTTTAATCACACAGTGATGCATTGGAAGGCCAAATGCTTTCAAAGCCATACAACAGGAATGATCTTGTCAAAATGTTTGGAGAGCCATGTGAATAGAAGCGGTAAGGGCATTTCAGAAATTGTCAATTAACTGAAATTTCTGGCAAAGTGTACGGTGGACTATAGCTGACGTCAATGTCGAAGTAAAATGTAGAAAAGTAAGAGCGACAACAAAGAGACACATTGTAATGTCTCTGATTTTTGGATTGGGATCAGGAAATGTTTAGCTGTCCATCAATGAAAACTTCTCAGTTTGGCAAAGAAGTGTCTTTAAACATTCATGACTAAACAGGCGACAATCACAGTTAAAACAAAAAATATTCGTCATCATTTATAAAGAGTTGGGCTTCAGAAACAATCAGATTTGACTGACAGTGGTTGCTTAATCCTGATTAACGCAACGAAAGAGGCAACATCACCTTTTTCAATCTAAGCCACACCCCCTTAAAAGTACTAAGAATAGCACAGACAAAACGTACAGAAATCGCCCAAACAAAAAAGTATGTGTTTGTCTTAGATCTCTTTGCTAATGAAAAAGGGATGATTGAGAAAATAGGATTTTACTGCTTTTAAATAATGGTAGAAGTGGCAAATTATCAATGTGTGTATGTTCCATAAAGTGTCAGACATCCTTGTGTCTTTATCCCCATAAACAGATATAATTCGACTATTCAATCTGACTATTCTTGCCACCATTTTGCCGTCAAATCTGCAAAGCTTTACCCAACCTCATCTGCATTCATTATTATGTATATACAGTACCAGTCAAAAGTTTGGACACACCTTCTCATTCAATGGTTGTTTTTTGGGGGGTTTTCTACATTGTAGATTAATATTGAAGACATTCAAACTATGAAGGAACACATATGGAATTATGTGGTAAGCAAACAAATGCTCAACAAACCAGAATATGTTTTATATTTTAGATTCTTCAAAGTAGTTGAATGAGAAGGTGTGTCCAAACTTTTGACTGGTACTGTATCAATGGATCAAATGTTTACTGAGAAAGGTGATTAACCCACAGAGATGAATCACCTAACCCCTAAATTCCACTCAGTTTTAGGTAACGTTTAAGTCACCAGTTTCAGCTCATGGTTTTTGTTTTACGACATTTTTTGCTGTAATCAGCATCATTTAGCTGCAGCAGGAAGCTGTATTCATCAAAAAAACTCTGATAAACCCTCTGTACTCAACCTGACCAGCACTAAACGACAGACAGACACTGTTAACAACTAGCTGGTGGACATAGTTGAGCATTTAGCAGCTAAAGAACTGCTAAATAGATTCCCTTTAGTAGGTGGTGGAGACCAAAAAAGTGCTAAAACGAGAATGTTGGACTCTCCAAATGGGCAGAAACATGGCTTCAAATAAATGTTGCTGTGTCTGCTGGATGTTCAAATAGGCAACTGTGTGTTTACAGTTGCACTGCCCCAAAGTGGTCAAAACATCTAACTTAGGTTTAAATACATTTTTACTGAAAGATTGTTATATTCAACTTTAATTTTAATGGCAAAATCTTCACATTTCAGAGAGAATCTCTGCTTAAGCTCATATTCTTGCTGGGCTGGCGTTGGAATCAGGATAATTCACAGTAAAAATCTGACAATTGCTCCGTCACGATCAGGCTTAGGTCTTTTTAAAGAGTCTTCCTGACACTCAGCTACAGTGAGATCCAGTCGGCAAGTGGCAGAAACACTCGCAGGAGAACGAACAGCCAGTTCTTCACTCCACAACCTGGCGCCGGAGCAGACAGATGTGCTGATATGCCATCTATAGCCTCGGGCCTTTTTCCGACTTCTAAAGGCTTCCGCTGTCAAAGTGGGGCGCCTGGGAGTGCATGACACAAAAGTTAAATGAAGGTTAAATGGAAGCACTTCAAAGTGGGAGATCTCCACAGAAAAATAACGCAGGGAAGGTTAATGCGTGTCTTGTTGAGACACCGGAGCAGCTTGTAGCTTTTGGGCATCAGGGTTTGAGGTCCAGTTTGGGTCAGAACGCCTTGGGGCCGCCGTTTATTGGTTTCATTCACACGGTCGATGTGCGCAGTGCGATAAGAGGGTTTTAAACTACTGCTTGGTGAGCAGTTTTCTTCCATGTCAGACAGAAAAATTTAACTTTGTAACTGTTGGGTATCAGCCAGTTGTAATCGTCCATGTTTGATATGATGGATGCTGATACAAAGAAAAAGGCTGGGAATGCTTCAGAAAAGCATCATTTTTAAGATGTCTCTTAGGTTCCAGTGTTGTTACACAAGTGTTTTGCCTACAATCGACTCTTTTCAACAACATTAAAGGCCAGGGAATGTTTGAAACTAGTTCATTGTAGAAAGTGCATTCAGATAACATCTAAAGGCAAAACTCGGCGTCTCAAGTCCCGTAAACAGATTCTACTTATGAATGCAGAATGGGCAACGTTAGAACAGCCTTAGTTTGAATGCAGATAAACGTGTGTGGAGAGCATTGCCCCCCAAAAAACACTGGCTATCGTGTGATGAGGATTTAGCTTTATTTTGGTTTAAAATTAGTTTGTAAACTGGCTACTTGTGAAAAAATCCAGTCGTAAATGTGGAGTCCACCTCCAGTCTCAATACTCAAGTTTTCTAATCGGACTGTAAACAATGAGCAGTCTATGGAAGAGAAGTCCAGATATCCTCTGGCTATACCGGAGCCCCAGAATTGTAGCCCCTCGCCCCCAGAGGCTTAACCACCTTCGGGCCGATAGCTGATGGGTTCTGAGGTTGTGGTGTTGCACTCATTGGTACACACACAAAAAGCGATGTAAGTAGCTGTGTGCAGAATGAGAAAAGAGAAAAGCTTGAAAGAAGTTCTGACCCTGCTGACTTCCTCGCCTCCACACACCCGGCCAATTCCCAATGTGAATTGAGAATCTTTGTCAGATTGGATTTTGAAATTTAACTGAAACTTTTGGACGGAGCTCGCCCAATTCCAAAGTTAGAAAGATGTGGGAGAGGATGTGTTGAGACGCTGTTAGACGATCTGACATGTGCTTACATGTAGATGTCTTTTGACCTGCGAATTACCAAAACCATGCTCACAGGCTGTTTAGTAATTTACTACCTTTCAGTCAGATTGACCGTTTATAGCCAATAGTTAAATTTGCCTGAGGCTCTGCTCTTTCAGGGAGTGCTAGATTAATTTGAGCAGCAGAGAAAATTCATCTTATAGATCTAATCAGCCCCTTAAAAACAAATACTTGGACCTGAGCTTTAAATTAAATTAACAATACAAAAAACATAGCACTTAAGGAGGTGGTGGAGGGACTCGCAGCAGCTCGATTGGACGTCACAAGTCAGCTAATAGCAACATAGCTTTGAATGAGCCAGTGATTGTAAAGCATGAATGACACAGCTGATACAAATCAGCTAATAAAAGCAGGATTGAAGTAATCCTATGCTCCATGTATTTAATCTTTAATCTCCCTAGAATTAGCAGAAATGCTTATTTTCATCTTGGAAAACGTGTCCACAAATGAATAAACACTAGCTAATGGTGCTTAGTTAGCTGACACACAGTACATATATGTATGCAAGTGGCTTAAAAAAAACAAATGCAGCTAGCCTCACATTATATACAGTCCTGTTTCATGTTTCTGCAGCCGATGAAAAAGAAAGGAGATCAGAGGAATGAGAGCTATTGGGGGCAGGTGGATGTACGACAATCAGCAGCTCAACGCCACATCAAACGCATGCTAACATCTCCAGTGGGCCGCCTGCATCCCCTCAGTATTTAACCTATTATCACAACATTGTTAGACAACCTTCTGTGTGTCTTCCTCCCACAGTCCAAAGACATGCAGCTAAGGTGCATTGAAGACTCTAAATTGCCCGTAGGTGTGGATGTGAGTGTGAATGGTTGTCTGTCTCTATATGTCAGCCCTGCGACGGACTGGCGACCCGTCCAGAGTGTACCCTGCCTTCGCCCATTGACAGCTGAGATCGGCTCCAGCACCCCTGCGACCCTTAACTGGATAAGCAGGTTACGGAAAATGGATGGATGTTAGTGAGGTTTGGGTTGGCCCCTCGCGCCACTGTGACAGCCCACAGCCACGACTCAAAGGCAGCCGACCTGAAACTCCGCAGCACTACAGGGAGTAGAGTTTTGAAGGTCAACTTCTTCTGCATTCAAACCCCCCCCCCCCCACACACACACACACACACACAAGGAAACGCCTATCACAGAGAACTGGAGCTTATTGTTTTTTCATCTCCTGTTGACCCTCACCGCCCCATTAAAATCTAGCCTGAAACTCTGCCTGAGGGTCTCCAGCCATCATCGGCACGCGCAGCCTCGCCAAAGCATCGCATGCTAATGAGACGGGGGGGACCCGGAGTTGGGATTGGTCACCAGGCAGAATTCGTTATCGGGCGGGTCTGAAGCAGGAAAGAGAGCGGGAGGAGTTCCACTTTGAGTGTAATGAGAACCGCTGGTCCCCTCCAGGTGATCTCGTGTGCTGACTGTTAACGGAGATACACACACACAGGTTTTTGTTAATCGTTGTGCTGACACGCTAAAGGGCTTATTATACCTCGACCATATGGAGGTTCTGCTTTGTCTTGGCGGTTTATTAGCTCATCGCTCTGTCTGAAATAATGTGGAAGGTCAGACAAACTCCAACCTCATTGGCTTGGTGTTTGCTCCGATGCTGCACTGCCAGCTTTTAGACCTTATATAGTCTATACAGACAGGTGTGTGCCGCTTCCAATCAATCGGATGGACCACAGGTGTGTTTCCATCAAGCTGTTGAAACATCTCAAGGATGATCAAGAGAAATGGGAGGCATCTGGGAGATATTCAAAGTATCATAGCAAAGGGTCTGATTACTTCTGCCAAAGCGATACTCCAGTTTCTTTCCTTTTTCATACATTTGAAAAAATCTGAAATCCTGATTTTGCTTAAGCACATAAGGTTAAAGCAACTTTCCCCCTCTGACAGCTTGTTTGATAAAACCCAGGTCAAACCATACATTCAGACACAAACAATCATGAGGCAAAGGCTTATTTGGATATATACTTTATTTTATTTAGCTACAGTGATAGGTGACACCATTCTTAGATTTAGAATACTAGTTAAATAAATCAGTTTTCTATACCCATGTGGTACTTCTCCTCACCCTGACACAATAGCTGCAGAGGTAGTGGAAAGATGGTGCAATGCCATACAGTGGAGTTACCCTGATGAGTGAGCACACAGGGCGTCTGCTACTGGAAGGACGCTGATGGACTGACTTCACTGCTGAGACAAACTAGGTCCAAAACACGTGAACACAGCTTTCCTCAAGATGTCTTCAGACATATTTGCAGCCTATAAACACGATATATAGCGGATAAAAAATATTTAGACATATATTAAACTATACCTGGTGTTCAAGTGTGTTACATGTGGGTATTTTGGATGAGTAGCTACATGAGTTTATTTGCATAAAGTGAAAGATTGTAAACATACAATCAGTAAGAAGAAAAGAGTCATAATGTCACAGTTTGAGCGACACAAGACTGTTCATAATGGCCAGTGTAGCACAATAAGGCACAGAGATGTTATCAGCAGTCCTTCAGCCTCCCAGTAGCAGACCGCCATGTTTACAATCAACACCAATAACACATGCTGATTTTTGCAAGATTTCGTTCTGCAGATTGGAGTTTTGTTCGGCAATAAAACACTTAATGGAGTCAGAAACGATCCCATTGGCTCAGGGGGCAGAGGGTAGCTTTTTGAAAAATCAGCTTTTTCCAACTGGAGTTTTGAATGTGAAAAATTCCTGTAATGATAGCAGTTCTGCCTGCATATGAATTATTGAAACTCCAATCTGCTGTCATTTCTGTTAGATAAACACTGTGATAGCTGACAACTGCGTGGAGTCCAACAGGAACCTAAGGGACATCTCTTGAAGTCTCTTACAAACTTTAAAGCCTTAACATTCTGCGTATTGCTTCCACACATCAGAAGGAAATTAAACTATATAGCAGTTAATAAAACAGTTTTCAGCCAGAGAATTTTCTAGAGTGAACACCTAAACATTTCCTTTTAAACAACACTTGAGTGTACAGAAATAATCCAAGAGGGGTGAAAGTATTTCCTATTCATTTCAATTTAACCTCAAAATAAACCTCTGTTTCTAAATATACTGTACACATAAAAATAAACAATAAATATGCGGGATGCTATGCAATATAATTCATAAGGCTCTCGGTGCATGTCAAATCAAATAAATTATCTCCATTTGGGTTCAATTATTACAATTTTCCTTTTGTCCTTAGAATAAACATTATGATCCTAAACACATAGAAATGAATTGCTTAAGTTGGAACAAATATCAAGTACTATTATCGAGGGTACATGTGAGCCCTTCTCACAGATTTAATATAGTATCAAGGGATTTAACCGTCAAGTATTTCACAAGTAGTATAATTCATAATTATTAGGGAAAACTAGAATGTTGAAAGTCCATGGTATTCATTGTAGTTTCATCAAACCATTACAAGGTTGTGATTTGTTCTTTTTGAATACTTCGCATATAAATACCAATAAAGTATACTCATATAGACAATACCCCCCAACCCCCCAAAATAACAAAAGTAAATAAAAAAATAAAAAGGTACTGATGCACTTACATCACCCATAAACTGAAACCTTGTTTGAGGTATCATTAAAACTAATGTATGACCAGGAGTGTGTTCAGTTGAAAGGGAAGCTTGGCTTTCTATACAGTTTGGTCTAGGTGTGTTGAAACCAGCAGGGGGCAGTGTTATTTGGTAGAAAGTGATTGTACAGCAGTCTGTCTCCCTCTATTGAGAGTCATCATGAACAATGAGCACAGTGACATCTGATTCGAGTAGCCCCTCTTTCAACTAATGAAGTGCAAGCAGGATAAGTTGACATTCATAAGGTTTCCATGTTAGTCATTAACTAAAGCTACAAGGAAGGTACAGAGGGTGCAATATAAAAATACTGTAATATAGGCATGAGATACTGGTGCATTATGGAAGAATGAATCTGAGCAGCTGGCCTAACGGACGAGCTGGGTTTGTTCGCATGTAGCTGGGGATGCAGTCAAAACCAAGACGAGCTCATCTCATAAAGGAAACGTGAGAATAAAGTGTGCAAATCCTTCAGGAATTATCTTATTTACAATAAATGTCATGGCAGATATTCCTAACAATGTTCTACCCTCAAGATCCACCCAGAACCAGAGGGGACTTCACAGTAACAAAGTGTTTGGTTGTAATGAACCAGGTGAGGACACATGGTCGAGAGCCACTGCCACACAGCTGGACATCCATTTTCATGATTCTGAATATTCAAAGCATGAAGAAAAAAGAGACAATGACATTTTTTGTTCATCATGATTGCTTTGAAATATTACATTTGTTATTAAAATGTGTTGGCTTTGTCAGGGGACAGCAGAGACAGGACACCATAAGGGCAACGTTTGACACCAAAGCCGCAGGTTTTTGATGAAAACCCATCAACACCTCTGCAGGATGACATTTACAAAAAACACATGGAATGGATAGAATATTGGACAATATTGACATTCACAGCAAACAGTTGAATTGTTTTGTGATATGTTCACACACAACATGATTCAGAACACTGGTATACTTCATTAGCATTCTGTGATTAGTAGCATCAGTGGTACTCCTTCAAATGTATTAACATACTGGTGTTAGTGAATTAGTTACAGAACAACATCACAGAATCTCATAGCTTTAACATTTATACAGACATGTTAGGAGACAAATGGAGCACATGACACTGGTTTCTTGTGAGTTTTAAAGTTAGTCGCCGCGGGTCACATTTAACACAAAGGTTTATATGCTTTGTATAATACTACTCACGGTACAACTCCCTGCATTATTTACATTACATTTAAGGCAATGTAGCATAGGATGGAGTGTCGCGTTGACCACAAGAAACACATTTCCCTGTATATCTGCATTAAAATATGAGAAATGATATTGCTCATGGGCTCTTTGTGTAGAAATGCCACTATTATGCAGATGTTTTTTTGGTCATTAATACCTTGTTAAGGCCCACAGAGGAAATTACATTCAACAAATAATTAAACTCATTTGAATGCAGCATTTTTCTAAATAGATGTTTGGGGCCATTTCTCTTTCAGGGCAATGTACCGTATACGAGTGCAATATGGAACACTCGCGGACGTACAGGAAGCATTTTATGACTTGATCGGAAGTATTAAAGGGGGACATTTGCGCAGGTTTTACTACACCACATATAAGTGCGGAGGCGGGCACCATAATACACGGCCACCGAACATCTGTTCATTATTTTTGGAAGTGGGGATTTTATGGCACCCAAATGCCATTTTAAAACACAGTGCAATTAGGATTTTGAGTTCTTGCTTGACACATACCAACAGATTGATCAACCATTTCCGGGTGCACTGGGATCGCTAACGCTGCATTCACACTGCGGGCGACACAATCAACAAGTCATCAGGAGTTTTTCACATCCGACAGAGCTGACCAGCCGAGGAAAAATCAGCTAAACTATTTAGGCTCAACAGCTGCCACATCAAGGCATATTTCAGCTCGTATTTTGTTTCCCATTGATATGATTTCACAAACGTTAGCTTATAATATGAAAATCTGATTCCCATCTTTCAAAGGAAAAACTTTCATGTGAAGGACTACTAGACATTAAGGGCCTCCAACTGTCCACAATTAGTCAAAAATGCTCATTAACCAAGTTGCTTGTGGTGGGAATGCACAGTTAGGAAACAGTGTTGCTAAAAACTTCATTTGTTAGCATCAAACCTTTTGACCTTTCACTCACAGCAAGGTCCTTTTAACCACTGAGAAATCAGTTCACTGCTTCCTCTTGTTAATTTACCCTTTCCTTGATTACCAAGAACTCAGTGTGTTGTGAAGAGAGACTATTCAGGCTTCAGTTTGAACATGAGTTCAGTTTGCTGGTGCTGTTGGAACAGTGGCGAAACTCTGATGCTGCATTCACGTCATATCGCAAGACGCAGCATGAAGAAAGGAATGTCGTTTTTTGCTACAGCTTGGAATATTGAACTGGTTGGGACAAATGGCAATAACTAAAATCAGCCACTAACAAACTGCAACAGACAATACTGTTTTTTTAAGCAGAGTTAATTGTCTGACTGTGAATTGAACTCATTTTCTAATTATTTGCCAACATCTGTGCATTCGCTCCTATGTTAGCTCTCAGTTTACACAATTTTAGAGTTTCTACTGAAACTAAATCCAACAGTCTGATCGTAACTGCCACTAGGTTTCTGATGTGAATGTTTCCCCCCTGTTGCAGTCTTGTATTTAAATAAAATCCGATATGTGAACGTGGCAAAAAAAACGATACAGATGGTAATACAATGTTTTTCACTCAGTTTTGTCTCCTCATATGCATGCACTATCTTACACTTTTCTCTGTGGTTTCTGTTATAGTTGCAGCTGATGCTCCTTGATAAACAGATATTAAGCCTCACAGCCTCCACCAGTTGTGGCTTTGGCAGTTAGTTTTAGAGAGGTGTAAGGAACCCGGAATAGAGCCTTGTGGTACACCCAGAGGCACCTCTTGGCGTGGACCTCAGTTTGATCGTAGTGGAGGGTGTTGGGAGGTTGTCGAGGAGGTGAGGGTGAGCTGTTGGCAGAGCAGAGGGATCTAGATGTTGGTTTCCCGCTGCATAGGTTCGTCGCCCTTTTCACTATTGCCGACCAGCTCCTCCGACGCCTTGGCTTCCCCGTCAGCCTCCTTCTTATCCATTACTTTGTCTGGATCTTCTGTCTCAGTCCGTTTGTACATCTCTGCACACTTTCGCTCACGGTCCAAGAGTCTGTAGTTAATGAAGTTCCCGATGAAGAGCCAAATACTGGCCAATATCACGACAGCTCCACAGCAAAAATACATGTACTTGTAGTTTTTTGTGACATCAACCAGTTTCCCTGCAAGACAACACAAGGTTTTAAAATGTTGTGTCTGCACAGTTATACAATCTTAAGTATTACCAAGTAGAACTGAGATGTAATTTATTAAATACAGGGCTAAGTGTCAATTATTATTAATATTACCCATTTGAGGAAAGGCCTGGTCATAAATGCATTTAAAAATGGCATTTCAATAAGATGGCCATGATAACAATTTGCTTGCAAAGAAGTCAATCCATGCAAGTACTTTGAGTGAATTTTGATGAACTTTGTCATACGATCTTGACAATGCTGTCCTTCTAGGGAGAAGAGAGTTGTAGCCCCCAGCAAAAGAGAAGCTATCATATCTTATTATCTTAACCCCCCTCTGTCAGAGTATAAACTCTTCCACGGCAGAGTTTGCAGACAGTTGAGAGAGAAAGGTCCCTGCTTCTGTTTAAACATATTGTCTCATTAGCAACCAAGCTATTGTAGTGAGCTTTGTTTTTTTACTATAAGCATGCGTATATTAGCACTTAGCTCACAAGTTGATGGTAGTTTGCCAACTAGCTACTGCAAATTGTCACAACAAAGCTTCTTAAAACACTGTACTTTCTGGTGTGACTGGGCCTTAATTAACATGGTGAACCAACTCTTAAAACAAGAAGAACTAAGAACTTGAAAGTACAGGCAGTAAAAACGGTGCATGTAATTGAATGAAATATGCTCTCAGACTGACAGATCGTACCTGCTAGAGGAGGACCAATGAGGACCGGGCAGCACTCCACAATGGTGGTGAGTCCCACAGCACTGGAGAACCTCTGAGGCCCAACGATGTCCATCAGCGTTTCAAACAGCACTGAGCTGACCATGCCAAAAGCAAAGCCGAAGAACATCGCATACACCACCAGGCCGGTGTAGCTTTCCACCAGTGGGCAGAGGATGTGGCACACTCCATTGTACAGCACGGCAAAGCTGAAGAAGTACTGGATCCTGGGCCGGACCCAGCGCGAGTTGGCCAGTAGCCCCATGGAGGGCCTGGCAAACATGTCAACAAAAGCCAGAATCGAGAGCAGGAAGGCAGCCGAGTACTCATCCACGCCCATGTCCTTAGCGAAGGCAGCAAGGAAGACTATAGGTGCAAAGAAGCCCAGGAACATGATGACATTGCCCGACAGGTATATCAGGAAGCCGCGATGCTTGAAGAGTGACAGGTCCAGGTACTTGTTGAATATTTGCCAGGCTGTTTGCTTCTCTTTTGTTGTGGTGGTAATGGCGGCTACCTCTTCGTCCTTCTTGAGCTTGCCGGGCGGCGGTTCCAGAGGCCTCATGAGGGACCCAGCGACACAGCAGTTCAATAGCAGACCGCCCAGGATGAGGAAACTGCCCCTCCAGCCAAACTGGTTGAAGAGGTACTGGTTGAGAGGAGCCAGGGTGCTGAGGAACACCGGACTGCCTGCCATCGCCAGCCCGTTAGCAATGGGACGCTTCTTTAAGAAGTATCTGCCTATCATAGTCAGTGCTGGCTGCAGGTTGAATGCTAGTCCAAGTCCTATGAGCAAAGATGACAGAGGTGCATTAGACTTAATTAACTAACAATCATGCAACTATTGATGTACCAATGTTAAAGAACACTAAAAAGGATCAATATTACTTCCTACTCATATATAAAAGAAACCATGTAACCGAGTACCTCTGACGTACTTGTTTGAGAACTAGCTAGCAACATTGGTTATCAGCCATGCTAGCACCATGGCTCTAAAGATTGTTACACTTTGACTTGTGATTATAAGTGCCTGCAAAACTAATGAGGTTCCCGTCAGCCTCAGCTGTATTTTGCGTGCTAATTAGAAAATGTTAAATGCTAAATTTCGATGCTGAAAAAGATAAAAATGAATACCTGCTAAACATCTGCATGCTAGCATTGTGATACATACAAGTGTTAGCACTCAGTTACTTAACCAGTCTTAGTCATGTTAAACCAAAGAATCTCACTTACAATAATGGCTGGATAAGATTTAGAACTTGAAGGGGAGTTATTCCAATAATAAATTGGAGTAAATCTGAAAGTATTTTTTTAAAATCGATGTAATACATTTCCCAATAATATAGTATGCGTCAGCCATAGGCTTTGCCTTTTTGCACACATTTTCAAATGAAATGCCATAGAGGCTTCTTTAAGCAATATTTTGTTTACATTATTATTTAATTAATTGCCCCAATTAATTAACTTAAAGTGCCTTGGTGCAGAACATGGCACAGTTATCAGTTGGTCTCCGCATGAGGGTATAAATCATTAGATGGTAGAGTAAACTAATTTAATTTGGATTTAAATGGGCTGTGGAATAATAGTTGTATCTTCAGTAAATATCTAAAATATGCCTAAAATATTTGATGAAGCCAAATAGGGGAATGGAACATTTCATCTTTTTAACAAAAATATTTGGTGGAGGTAGCCTGCCAACCCCCACTAAGAGTAAGTTTAAGCAGCATTTATAATCATGTTAAAACACAGCATAATACAATTAAGGCAAAATAGACAGCATAAACAAGGCAAATGTTGTTCCTGCAACAACAGTTTTATTTTTAACCAGCTACTTAGAAGTAGCAGCTTATCAAATTAACTTAAATTGGACTTAAGTGGATTTAGATGGCCTTACCACCGATAACTCCTATGCAGATGTAAAGCTGCACCACGCTGGTACAGAAGGAAGCTAGGATCATGCCGGTGGCACAGAGACAGCCTCCCATCATGACGATGGGCCTGCAGCCATATGTGTTGACCAGTATACTGCTGATGGGACCTGGAACAAAAGGGAAAACATAAGATCAACCCATGCATGTCGGATGTTTACAGTAGGCAGGATAACTGAAAGTGAGAGCATAATGATTTAATCTGGTTAGTGCTGCACGCCAGCGGGAGCCCCGCTTCTATTAATAGCAGCAACTAAGCTAGTTTAAATTTTTTAAAACACGGCACTCCCATCATCTCATGCCAAATAAATTTAAGGGAATTGACTTACAGACTTTCATACAAGACTTTCAGCTTTTATTCTATATGTTTTTTAACATGCAGTGTTTATATTGGGAAAAAAACATTTAGGTGCATTAAGTAATATCTTATCCTCTAGTCTGTGCTTTAAGCTGCATGATGTGTAAAGATGCAACCTGCATCTCCTACGTTTCACATACAAACCGAAAAAAAGAGCACATGACTAAGCACTTTCTAATTTCTGTAGTACGTTCTGTTTATATTCAGGCAACTGTAAAGCTGTGCCAGAGATCTCTTTGTCACTGAGAGCCGGCAGAAAAAGTCTTAAATGAGGTTAATTAGATTGTGACCGTATCCCCAGTTTAACTTTATTATCTAAATGACTTAATTAGGAGTGAAAACAAAAAGGGCAACAGTTATATTATTAGCCAAACTGTCCATAGTAAATGTCTGTTGGGTCTTGCACAGCCACCTGGTTCTTTTACACCTTTTACAGATTGAATTTAGGGTACCATAGATGTTAACACACATGCTTTAACAATGCTTTGACCTGTAATTGTTGGACTGCATGCTATACATTGCCATTCATTAGGGGTTTGTTTACAACCTAATTGATTATCAAATTTCTGAATCAAAAATAAAATTATTTTTCCTATTAGATGTAATGCTATTTATCAATCTAGATTGTTTTGATGTGAGAAGACTAGTTTTTGAGATATTAGCCATAGAGATGTTTGCTTCCTCTCCAATATAATGGGATGAGATGGCACTCGGCTTATGGTGCTTAAAGCGCCAATAAATACAACTGAAAAACTTAACAGCAATGTCTCTTTCCAAAAAGTATGACCCAGTCACTCAAGATAATCCACAGACCTTGTTTATTGCAATTTCAGAGAAATTAGTTCCTCCATGAAACTGATCACAAATTGTGTCTCTTTAGCAGCTAAATGCTACACCAGCTAGTTGCTTACGTTGCAACGAGCACAACTGTAAAATGTTAGCATGACTGGTACGGATGAGAACCACAACCACAGAATACATGATGGACAGAAAGAGCAAACCCATTCTAATGGCAATGATGAGGCAGCATCTGCATTCTCAGTTATCACTGTAAATGTGGTTCAGACGACAATGAGTAGAATCATGACTTTAACTTCAGAGGAGCCAATGACTTTCTGGCCTGAGAAAGGTTATTTATATTCATGGGATGCTCAATATGTTGAATTTTTGCAACTGGGTCACTGAATCTTTGAGAGAACAGGAAGACTCTTTATTTTACATAATATTTGTGCTGTGTTGTTTGTGTTCCATTGTTTAACATTTCTCCATTTGCAGTATATGAGAACATTTGATCGGTTTCATACATCCTGGTACATTACATCCTATGAATACTGTGGCTGCTGGAGGCACTTATCTACATCTTATAATGGACACCGTCCCCTAACCCTATGCTGAATTTTAAGCACAGGAGGTGTAAATCGAATAGGGAGAGAGAAAAGTAATGAAAGATGTATTTTCTGAAATAATACTCTCATTACCAGCCAGAAGATGTATCATATTCCTACCAGGCCCAGTGCAATTTAAAAAAAGCCACAACGGACAAGGAGTCATCTGACTTAATTTGCTCTGCATGAATCTTTTTCCGACCTTGAGGAAAGTTCCCCTCATTTGCATCCACCGCAGTGATCAGTATTCTCCGGGGCTCAGCGGGACCCGAATCGGCCGAGATGAGGAAGCCCCTGAGCCTGCACATTACCTCTCATGAAAAAGGCTTATCATCTTCTGGCCAGATGCAGCGTGGGCTTCATTACACAGTGGACAAAACCCCAAACTAAATATAACCACCTAGATCCCAAAAGGGAATGACACATATAGAAATGTGTCCAACCGTTTTTATCCGAGACCCTTTAATGTGAGCTGCAGCCACGAGGCTGGTACAGCTCATGATGATGCGAGGATGCTGGCTATCCATCACACTTCAAATAGGATAAAGTCGACAGAAATGGAAGCCAACTACTTTTGAAAAGCCGCTCTGCAGCGAGACGACACAGACACGGAGTCCAGCCAGCCCATTACACAGATATTTGCAGGCACTGTGATAAAAGTTTATCCACATTTTCAAGTTGACATGAGGCTTTGAGGTGAAGTTTGTAGCTGTGTAACAGAAAGCAGAATCACTCTGGATGATGTTAACATGGTGGCCTAAAGGTTAGAGAAGTGGGCTGGTGACAGGGAGGTAGTCAGCTCGTTATCCCAGATTGTTAAATTGAGAAAGAGAAGTTTTACCACCAGTGAGCGCCGCGTAAGCAACGCTCTTTCACAGGGGAGCTGCTCAGTTGCCAGCAGAGAAGACTGTGAATCCACAGCACTGGAATCAAAAAAACATTATTTTAACGCTACAAAAAAAGACGCTACAATGCCCCATTTAAATGAGGGAAACTGCAGAGCTATGCTATAATTATCTGGGGGTTTGTCACTACAAGGGAAAGCCTTCACATTACATGTAATCATTTAATCATATGTTAATATAAAAAATATTGATTAAAGCAGTTTTAAATATTTTTCCTGAACAATCTCTCCGTTACTTTGGACAATTTACAGAACTCACTGACAACAATTGAATGACTTTTGTCCCTATTAAACCGTTTAACAACAAGCTTTATGGATTATTTAATCTATAGTAACAAGCACGGAGACTAACTGCTTAACCAGTATCACATGCAGTAAAGAGAAAAATAACATTAAAGCCTTTGTCTAGTTGAGAATAATGGCTTAAAGCACCGACTGGGTCTTCATCAAGTTGGAAATAAAAACAAATTAATGGCACCTAGTATTCTTGAAACAAAAGTTACAGTTGCATTTTACCTCATGATAAACTACTTGACAGGTGCACAAGTTACATTTAATGTTGATTTGGCACCTGTCATCTACCTGAGTTTATGACTGACAGTGAACGCAGACGTGCATTGTTTCCACGCTGCCTCGCCCCAAGGTCAAGTGTGTGTCTCTCTCTCTCTCTCTCTCTCTCTCTCTCTCTGTGTGTCAGGATTAGCGACACTGATCCAACACGGACGCGAAGCCTGCAGCTTAGAATGCGTCATCACAGAGCGACGCTCGCAGTGCTGCCTGAGGGAATGAGTGGCGGTTTGCTTGCTTCACAGGTCTGATGCAATGCTATGAAGGGTCGAGTTGAAACATGCCCAAGCTTGCTTTTCACAGGACAGATAGTGATACTAAATTAGTGCTGTCATGTGGAGTTTACAGCTTGGAAACCGCCTGCTTTCACTTAACTTATAATATTATACCCAACTCAGAACAAACGGCGCTTGTTTTTCAGACTTTCGCGTTAGTAGTGGCACATTTTCATATAATGAAGTCTTATAGCTTTAATGGATTATTGATCTTCCTTTTACCCCTAAAAAAAAAAAGATGTCTTTGTTGTCAAAGCTGCTGTTTGCCAATTAATTTGTATGGTCGCTCAGGCAACTAACTATGCAAATCCTTAGTTATGCTGCCAAGATATCCTTTTGGCGACATGCTACGGTTTGCAGGTAATATTGTAACACTAGAAAGTCAGTCACAAAACGGCATTGACATGAGCCCGAGTTATTTCTTTGAAGCAACACATATTTAAGTTACAGTATGACGCATTAGCAACCGTTCAGAGTCTGGGGGATAAGTTGGTTTACATTGTTGGTTGATAAAGCCTATATTTTATCCCTTAGTCCTGTAGAGACAGGTGAGTCACACAAAAGCTGAAACTACACAACTGAGCAGTTGTGTAGTTTCAGCTAAATGCTGACGTCAGCATACTAATGTACTTGCAATGACCAGGCTAAGACGCTCTTGTTTGGCTACCATGTTCACCGTCTTAGTTTAGCATGTTATCATGCTAACAACTGCTAACTAGCACAAGTAAAGCTGAGGCTTATGGGAATGGCATTAGTTCATTAGGTATTTAACATTACTAAAGTATTTGATTGTTAATATCTCCGCCAGGATGATCATGCACTTGGTTGCAGGTTTGCATGCCTGTGCGTCCGTGAGTGAGTGAGCATTTCTTTGTCTGTCCATAGCTTATCTCACATTCTGCTGCAGCAAACAGCATAATATTTTGGGTTGCCAGTTATGGCTGCATGCTCAAGGACCTCTTGTGGTCGCGGTGACTCACACTTTCTAAAATCACATTTTATTGCCTGTATTGTACTGAAATTGACTGCCTGCTGACTCCTCATTCACTACCGTTAACAGGCCCCCTAGCCGGTAGGGGCCGGCACTGTCGGTCCGTTTGGAAATTTGCCAAGAGAACCATCGGTACACACACTGTGTACATCGCCGTGACTGTCTGCCCAATGGCAAGTTTAATTTGGTTTTTGGCAAGATCGTATGAAATGTTTTATACGACCACTTCAAGGCCAATTGCCTGCATACATCGCTGCTTGTTTTTGAGTTTGAATGAAGGGTGTTTTACGACAACCTACAGCTCATTGGTGTCTAGACGGGGGGGTTAGCCCATGGTTGGTTGTGTTCATTCAATCACACATTACAGCAGTGGTCAATGCAGACACAGCTGGCAGAGTGCACTTTTCTAGTTTAATCTGGAACTTGATTGTTAAGTCAACTGACAGAAAACAATCAACTTATTGTTGATTGACAAAAACACTATTTTGTTTTCTGTAACAGATTAAAACATTTGCAGTTTTTGTATTAAACCTACGGATTGTTTTTATGTTATTTTAAAATAAAAATTATAGGATTACATACCCCTTCATGGATTTGACTTCTTTGGTTTTATTAATCTCTGTCCGTCAATTTAAAAAACAAGCCTGATTTCTATTTTTAGTTTGCGAAATGCTGTAGACACAAGGTTTGCACTGGACAGTGGTGAGAAGTAAAAGGGTCCTTTCTGCAATTTAGAGTGATTGGATTAATATCACTGGGTGTCTGAGGCTGTCGGTCATTATTCGGCAGGTTCACAGTTATGACTGAGCTGTGTTAACACCAATATACACACACAATTAGTGCACACACACAGCAGTGGGGAATTAGAGGTGTCAAACATTCAAACAGTGATTGCTTCATCAGCGTAAGAGACAGAACAAGAGAGCAGATGTTTAATGAATAGCTGATGAGTGCAATCAATATAAATGAATGAGTAACAAGAGCCACTTGCTTAGCAACTGCACATATTGACGCCGTCACCACATGATAATGACATACAGTCATTGTTAAGCTAAAGCAGGCACTTCGCGATCGGTGAAGAACCCTTATATGGCCAACACACACTTCAAGGGTTGATCTCTCATGGAGGTCAGAGGTCAGACAACATACTTTTGTCCGTCTCCAAAAAAAAGAAGAATATTTTGTTCCAATATTATTTTGGCAAGTTTGCGAGATCCCATCATGAGCATAATCAATGCCCACAATTTCAATACAAGCCTCTTGTTCTGCAAATATAAGCGACAGCAGAGGCCCAAATATTACTATAGCTGTCAACACTGTGTCATTGCAAAGCTGTGCTGTGCCAGAAGTAAACAAGGAATGGTTTGAATGAAGTTACATGCCAAGAACATATCTTGCTGAAGCAGAGTGTTGGTCCGTAACTAATAAAAAATTTAAATTAAAAGATGAAGAGAGAAAAATATTCCATTACATATGATGTTACAGAATCCGGTGCAACAGAGGATGTTCACCTTGACATCCACCTGCATGCATGAATGCGACGGATTGTCTTAATTCACTCAAATGTGCCACTAAAGAACAAATCTGTTCATACAAGTGGTTCTTGCATTCAATTCAATTCAATTCAGTTTATTTTGTATAGCCCAGAATCACAAATTACAAATTTGCCTCAGAGGGCTTTACAATCTGTACACATGTCTAAATGTCTGTAAATAACACTCATACTCACAGTATCTTTTTTACTGACGTTTCTTGTTACTTTTTGGCCAAACATTTCCTGATTTTGATATATCAAGCCAATATTTGCCAGGGAGTTTGAATTTATTTAATTTGATAGGAATGATGCAATTTAACATACAGAGCACCAAACCCATGTGCTGCAAGAGAGTTTACAGATATGGCTAATTTCGAACTCACTTAATTTAATGAGGTTTCTGAGAGTGACTAGCAGCATGGCTGTAACTGATTTACCTCAATTACCAGAATTTGCTGCTTGTTATTTTTCACAGATAGTGACTACAATACAAAACATACTTAAGATTCTTTAAAATATGAGTGTATGTACTACTCACTGTTATAGCAACATAGTGTGAGTGAATCAATTACTTAATTGCTTCTACTGCTCTTGGTGGAAGCTGCGCTATAAAACATATGAAATGAGCTTTCCAGTACTGCTGTGGACCGGTACAGATGGGGACAACAGCAGTAGATGGAGTGACAGGAGGATTACAGCGTGGACAGATGGCGGACATGGCACTGCCAAGCAGAAGGCTGCAGGGCTGAAGCCAAAGTGGGAAATACAGCAGGTGATCAGAGCAATATGGTGGAGAATATGAACGGGAAAACACATTCTGAGGCTTCAAAAGGTTCCTTATTCAACAATGCAAGACCAGCTGTAGCGTTGTAATTTGCGATAACATTTAAAATCCCTTTTGAATTCATACAAAGCACAGAGTTTTTTGGCATGATTTTATAATAAATGCAAATTTTCCATTTTATCTACAACCTATCAACATGTTGATTTTACATCTGTTTTTGATACTCATATAAATTCAAATTTTTGCATCAGCTTGGCAGAACATTGGTGGTTTTCGTGGCTGTCTGGAACCTCAGCATGTGACACTGCGCCTACATCTTGTGATTCTGTGGTTTCAAATCCAGGTCATGATCTGATGACACAACTGACTTCAATCTCTATCCCTTTAACAACACACAAAGTGTATAAGTCCAGCAAGAGATCAACAAGACCAAACTCTGTTGAGTAAATCACAACAGCCTCTGCTCAGGAAACACATCGCCTCCTCGTAACAATAACAATCCTGAACGACACGTGTAACAAAATAAAAATCTTAAAGAGATTCTCCTTAAAAGAATGTTTAACATTGTGATTTGAAGGATCATAGTTAGAATGAGGAACCTGGATTCAAGCTCATCTGTGGTTAACAGCACCATAATATTTAATATTAGAATAAATAAAGCATAAGCCAATTTTTTTAGGACTTCCTTTTTACAAAATAGAGCTGAAATGAAGGTTAATCTTTGCTAAGAAATCAGTACATATCTTTGGTTTTCGTTTTGACTTGTGTACTTATTTGGTAAAATTTGAGATTCTCTACACTGCCCTCTACATTAGTGTTCCCCAGGTCATTTTAAGCTGCACTATGTGTGGACGAAAACAGAAACACAGGTAGCATGAACCCATTTGAGCGCTCCATAGGTTACTCTGGGACTTCATACATACCACCATGATTTGAATAAGAGCTGAGGCTATGGGACTAATCGTTGCGTACAGCTAGCGTAAGCACTTTTATGCTACGGTAACTATTGAATGTATACTGAATGTAGACATGACGCATATTGTAGACGATTCTGTCTGCTTATTTCTTAAATTGCTTTTCTGCTTTTCCAAAGATCAGATACTATTTACTAGTGAGTGCAGTTAGTGACAGTGTGGGCGCCATAGTAGCTCTGACAGCTTGAGTAGCAGCAGGGGCAGGGCTTGAGACATTAACAAATAACCGCAGTATGATTAGAGATTAGATTTGCTTACACAAAAAAATGAGAATTAAAACTTCAGTGACTTTTAAATCCCATAAAGTTCAAACCAACCAACGACTCACCTGCAGCATACATGACCGCGAGCATGATGGAGGAGATCCATGCGATCTGACTGTAGGAGGCATCGAAGATGATCTGGATGTCTTTGAAGTAGACGGTGATGGCCTTGGGGAAAGCGTACGAGAAGCCTATTGAGATGAAAGATGCCAACACCACAGCCCACCCCCAACCGCCGTCTGGTGGGGGAACGGCGGGGGGACTTGTGGCCGGGGGCGGCATCACTGGCCCACCTCAACGCTGGCTATTCACTGCAACGACAAACAGGAAAGAGAAACAGGAAAATGAAATATTACCACCAGCTTTATCTTTCTTATCTTTGAGGAAAATGTCACAGATCATTACAGATCATGATACATGTATATGAGATCACCAGGTTCAGCTCATATTGACAGTACACAAGACGGCTGTGGGATTATAAAGGTGGTAAATAAATAAGTGCCTTCATTTACATGAACAACTGGCAGCAGTAACATGACATGAGAGGGACAAGGACATACCAGAGGTCCATATCCGGCACAGTACTAATTATGGGTTTCAGAGGGCGTGTACTCACTTCACCTGAGAGACCTGCCCCACCCACTATTCACCTTGAATACTGCCCTGGGCAATGGAAACAAGGCGGAGGCTGTCAACTGATAGAGGCGTTTAGGACCAGGTGCTGCTGTGTACAATGCAAACAGGCCCTATTTACACTTACAAAACCATATGTCCACAGCTACAGTTGATACTTTTTTTTTTTTTTTACAAGCACACACACACACACACACACACACACACACACACACACACACACACACACACACACACACACACACACACACACAAAATTTGTAGCTGTTGTGTTTTCGCCCTCTTACCTCATTAGCTTCACCTTTCTAATCAGCCAGGAATAACTTACAGCTGTATAATTAGCTCATGGTGCTAACTGAGGCAGTGGTTACACTTTTCAATGCCAGTGCTGTGATGTGATGCGTGGTTGCTTGGCAGCATCACAAGTGAGCAATTATTTGAGATTACCAGAGCTAGACGCGGTTGCCACCACTGATGCAATAGCTACCTGTAGCAGAACAGAGAAGTTAAAGGGGCCACTCACTGGTTTAACACATCAAGCTCAGTTGACTAGTTATAGCTATACTGCTCACTGTATGATGTATGAAGTATAGTTTATACTCTGGAGGAAGCTGATCGTGTTATCAGGGTTTCAGCCTGATGTCATTAGGTTTGCATTATGGGAATTTAAAGAACTCCTTTTTGTATCTCGGCCTCTGCTGCTTCGAATTTGGACTTTTCAACTCTTGTGCGTCGTCCAATTAAATTAAAATGCTATACTAAAAAAACTAAATCGCTGTAGTACCCTGTTAAGTAGTTTAGTTTCTATTTGCTACAATATGGATCAGAATTCCTTTTCCTTGTTAATGCACCTAAATTATGTACTATAATTTTCTTCCGCCAAAGGAGAGGTATCCAAATTGCTTTGTTTAATATCAGCAACATTCAAATCCCCAAACTAATCCCCTAAACTATCATATAAGACGGATAATCAAATCATTCACATCCTCACATTTCAGAAGCTGGAACCAGCAAATGTTTGGCATTTTTGCATGAAAAAAAGACTAAAAAACAATTTGAAATAGTTTTCTGTTGATCAACTCCATTATTAAGCTTATTGTTGCAGCTCTACTTTTACCTCATTGACATGTCAATGTGGACAAGCATTTACTTAACTGTAAAACACATAAACTGCGTTTACAATCTAATTAAAACTGGTGTGATGTGTAAAAGACACAAATGATTAACCCGTGAGCAAAACACTGTCCCACCAATAAAACTTCCTGTTATGTAAAGTAGTATTACACCAAATTATTTTTACAAACTAGCCATTGTATTCCCAGTGGAAAAGACATCCAGTGTCAAAAAAAAGCTTTTGCATTGCAATTTGCATTCTAAATTCACCCAGGCGTATCTCCGTGGCAGTCATAAGAGCAGGTTTAATCTGAATGTAAAACTGAGCTGCTTCGGTGCTTCTGTTGCTGACTAACAGGAACCAACATTTGGTAGTGTTGGTGGAAGTCTACATCTAACAGCAGCTAGCTTCATTTGAGAACATCAAAGCCTTACAACGGAAATGGACACTTCAGTCTTCATAGTGTCTGTAATTGACCCATGAACATCAGCCACCAACATCAATAAATGATGCCGCTCTCTTTCCTCGTTGCCGCTCTCAACAGATCAGGTTGTGATGTTGTAGTGACCCACAATATGCTGAGATCTACTACGTGTGAATAGGAAGCCATCAGCATGATGACTTTCTCGAGTTTCATACGGATTGAAGAATTACAGGAAATTAGTACTAGTTGCTGCACTGTATGGAGGCTGGAAAGTGCAACTAAAAGAATGATAAACTTGTTCATGGGTTTGAATCATTAACATTTCTAAGCTTGACAAACAGAGTTTTGCGTGATCATTTTCTGTGTTTGTCCTCACTACCAGCGACCCCTTTCACATTACACATTTGCTCCATTGCAAATATACAAATATTTATTATCACTGCTAATCCTTTAAACTTTGTGCTGTGACATAAATCCCTCCTCCCTCCTTTTTGGATTTTTATTTACAGAAAAATGAATTATAATTAAGTCAACCAGACACCTTTGAATGAATGAACAACCGCGGAACAGAAATGGTACAAAATGTGTTCTAAAATGTGACAGTAAAACTTGATGGATGAAATTCTACTTTTTAAGGTTATGAATTTTTGTAACAAATTCCTACAAACCATCAATAAGTGGAAAATGCCTTTATTTGCAAACAACAAAATGGTTTGGTTCTATGGTTTTGTGATAGTGGTTGCCTACACATTATAGTAAATGTTGCCTTGGATCATTAGCATTAGGTATTATACCTGACTTTAACTTGGTGGATGACTAAATGGCAACAAAACGAAACTAAAACTGGCCTAGGGAATGGAAATGTAATCCTCTGTATATGCGTTGTATTGCCCCTTTAATCAAAGTTGGAGATTATGCCTTTCCATACAGTGGTTCTAATCCACGCTAATCAGATTACAGGCTGTCCGCAGCAGCACTCAGTGTAGACACTGGTTTTGATTGATTGAACGTGACGACAATGCACGAACAAACCTCAGAACTCATAAGCAGCTTAAGTTGATGGGCTCGAATATGAAGCTCCAAACAGATTGACCATAAAATAGCAGCTGAGGCGAGGACAAGGCGCACTTTTAGACAAGCTTGACATATTCGGTTTATGATCAACCACATAAGTACATAAGAAGTCAAACTGAGCAAAGACGCCCTTCAGTTTCTACAATGTCAACACTTCCTCTTGGCTTTAGAAGCCCAGATCTTCATCATGTGCCTCTGTCCTTCACCTGACACTTCTGACTGAGAGAGCAGCAGACAGAGGAGCGACTGACAGGCTGCGAACACAGCACAGGGTTATTAAAACACGGGTAAGGACCAAGTCAAACTGAACTCGGGTGACAACAAGGTGCCTGAAAATACCCATGATCTGCGTGCGGTCTGGTTTGTTGGGAGCCACCCATCTTCCCACACCCACTGTTAGGTTCTAAATCTGCAACCAGCAGCACTGGTTAGTCGAGATGTCTGGTAATAATGAAAATTATTTTAATTACCTTTGACATAAAAAATGTCATAGATCAGCACCGACATACCAGTGTGGCAGTACATGCTTATTCCACCTCTCATCAACCAACAGCGCTGTTGGATATTTGGTGTGTCAGTTCATATCATTAATAATAGGGGCCATCAAACAGTAATCATAGAATGTGATTAAAGATACAAAGCCTTGGCTCTATTTTTTCATCTTACATAATACTAACCTGTTTATGCGAAAGCCGCATACACATGCTTTAGGCGTTAGTAGCAACTTGAGTCTTCCATCAGTGTTAGATACCTTCAGGCACAGTTCTGAGTGTAGGTCCATGGCGTTTTGGCAGCGCCCAACACGCAATCCTGGTACTTGTGCATATAAAAAAATAGACTTGAGAGTACACTTTTGGAAAGCATGATACAGTGCGCACCCTGTGCATAAAGCTTTATTAATTAAAATAGTAGCGGATCTGTTCTATCAGAAGCGTCTAAGACGGTCGACTGAAACTGCAGCTCAAATGCTTCCTTTGTAGACACACTGTTATTCCAAATCGTTGCTGAATAAGACTAACAGCCCCTATCTTAAACCCTACGCAAAGAAGTGCAGTCTGGACCACAGTTGTGGACTGAAAAATAAATATTGCCATCCCAAGAGCCACAATGTGTGCATAGCTAAAAGTATGAACAAAGTATTTAAGCTTGTTTTAAAAAAAAAAAAAAAAAAAAAGAGCTCTAGGCCGATCTTTCGTGCTGTGCTTGTGTAAAGCGGCGGTGGATGAGAGACTGCGGAGAGAGCCGATTGAATTAGGTTTCACTTTCGTTTACATATTCGTGCTTGTTTAAAATCAAATTGGCCTTCTTTGTATAATCCCTAGACATGTAAATAGTGTTTTTATCAGTGAACTATTTGTGACAGTCACATGATCGCAAGCCCCTAAAAGTCCCCCTAAATGTAACTCACTGTTCCTTTAAATGGCTTGTCTGTCCGACAAATCTTCCCTGGATGGAGAACAGCAGAAAATCCTCCCGTTTCAGAGGCTGGGGAGGATTGTCAGGTAGAAAGATCCAAAGTAAAAAACACGTAAACCACAAAGACACACACGCACGCACGCCTGTCCTCGTGTGCTGCTGGGCCGAGCGCAGGGTTTGTTTTAGTCCAGTGTCCCCTGCATGTACTTGAGATGACTGCTGGACTTTACATTGTTGAGCCTACTCAAACAACAGAGCCGAGCGAGCGGCAAGGAGAAGGCTTGCCATCGGTGTGGACTGGATGTTGCATGAATGTTAGTTAGAGTCTGATGGTGGCACCTTGCATGGTAGCCTGTTATCAGTGTGTGAATGGGTGAATGATATGTAATATACTACTGATTGTAAGGCGCTTTGGATAAAAGCGTCTGCTAAATGACTGTAATGTAATGTCTGTGTGGCATTCAAGGACATCACTAAGTACCTTGGCAGAAAGCCTGAAAGACTGCATTCTTTGTAGCATGGACGGACACAGTGTCTCAGGTGTAATTCACAACAAGGGCCAAGCTTGGAGTGTTATTTTTCAGATGAGTTTCAGTAAAGGAGGTGTTCATGGGTGTGGCTGTGAAGGTGAGAGGCCTGAGGCAACAAAAGCGCATGTTCAAAGAGATGTTAAGTCACTGATAGGTTTCTTAAACTAGCATTTAAGTTTAAAGGTCGTCACTACTTAATAATTAAGTAATAAATAGGCAAGGGGGGGTTGGGATAAAAGTGCTAAAGTATTAGTAATTAATACTTTATTATGTCTTAAATAGACATAATAAAATAACAGCAGCAGTCACTAATAAAATCCTTTAAATATTTTTAGTAAGATGTCAGAGGATGGAATAATATATATATTCTCGTCGCTGTGGGTATCGTCTTCCTGTAGAAATAAATCTCAAACATCACCAAGATTCGACTTGTAAAATGAATTATTAATTTCATATGTAGTTCAAATATAACTTCATGGGGTGGGGTAACTAACTTTGTAAAGATTTTGGTACATTTATACAGAGTTTTCAATACAGTTAGACTTTTTGGAGCCAGCAATTAAAACGGGAAGAAAAGAAGTACAAAGGTACCATTCATGGCAAGTAGAACTCCCTCCACTCCATTTTCCAGACTGATTAAAGCTTTCTTTTGACTTCTTAGCTGCTAAGTGGACTCACTTTTTCTTACTTTCACCGATAGTTGGCCAGTGATTAATCAGTAATGGTGTCATAATATGGGCTTTTGTGAAGCTCTATAGGACTAGAACTGCAATGAAGTACAACAGAAGGATAGATGACTGACAGGTGCTGAGGTGGGAACATGACTTAATGAGAGTTAGGGGGCAAGGGGACATTCCCACTTAACTTGTATACGTTTTACGATATGCATCTTTAAAATTACAGGCTCTGCCTCGTAATATTTGTCGAGACCTTGAACAGCATTTAACGGTTCCAGTTAAATGCCGTTCAGATTAAACAGGTGATTTAAACCCTGTCAGACTCTACAAAAGGAAACATGACCTCTACAGTCAGCGACTGCCACCAGCATGACGCTCACACCACACCTGCCCCCTCCACCACCCCACCCAACTCTCATGAGACTTCAAGTTATGGCAACGCAAGATTAGTTCCAAGGTAACCTTGGAGTAACACTACTCACTTTGTTGTAGAGATGGTTCATCATTAACCCATCGAGGAACACTCTGGGTGTTGCCTGAACCACCCGTTTCGTTCCCCTTATCAACGTTTAATCTAACTACCATGTCCCCGTAAACACACTTGCCCTTGATCTTGAGCACCAACAAATGCAACCGAAACAATGGCCACTGACCTCTGAAAGCTGAATTCTGATGGAGAAAGACCACCACACAGAGGGTCTTCAAATAAAATATACTAGGACTATAATACCCTTTCTACTTATTTGTCAGGCCGTAAATCTTGATGAGACGAAACCTTGATTAAAAAAAAAAACCTTTCAAATGGTCTGATAAATTTCCATAAACACACCTCTGACCATTAAACTGGATGGCAAGCATCTGCCAAAACAGAATCCTTCTCCCAACCTGTGATTTACTGACATTCATGCAGCGCAATGCTCCTTGGCGGTTAAAAAAAAAAAAAAAAAAAAAGGACCCGTACATCACCTTCACACAAGTACACCTCTGTGGACACAATAGCATGCTGGGATTCAGTCCATCCATACCACTTTTTCCATGCCTACCAACACCTACATTCAACATTCAACCCAAAGCTCCCGCTCCTCTCCACGCCTCTGAAAACGTCATGAAGGTCAGAGGCACTGGCCTCTGTTACATCTTTGTTTGAGCACTTTGAGCATGAGTGCTTATGTGGGAAATCAAATGTCAAACATCAATCTTTTAACAGAGCATCTTCAGATGAAGGAGATTAAATTGAAGTGCTCAATGCGACAAAAACAGGTAATAAAAAACCTAGTTTGGCATTCCTGTACTGCAAATACTTTTTAGTTATTGTCTTCGCCAATAAGCAAATATTAACCGATATATCTACCTGGCCGATTTATCGGTAGCTCTTCTTCTTTAACATAAACAATAAATAATCAACCTGTTAATTTAGAGACGTCCCCGTAATTACAATTAAAACTACATTTTAAATGGAAATGGAAATCATTTCAGCTTCTATCAGTCTTTGTTTGTACTTATTTTGTTTCATCTATTATCAGTGTTAGACATGTTGTCACATTTGAAGGGAAATCTGTTAAATGTTACACAACAGGATGACAGCGCTTTTCTTCCAGAGCAAAGCTAAAAGAGTTAGTTAGTTGTTAAATGTTGTACAATCTTTGTGGGTGTACTGAAGGTTGCCTACAATCTCACCCATTGACTTGTTTATTACGATAATTAAATTCAGATACATTAAACTTGACCAACTAATTTGGATGTTTAGTTTTTCATAGTTTCCAGGTCTTATGTGAGTAAGTTGTTCTTAAAGTATGGCTTGTTCTGTATCAGGTGTCGTTTGCAAGCATCAGCACATTTGTGTCCACTACAAACCTCCCCTTAGGAACCGTGGAAGGAGGTCCTGGACTTCAAACCTGATCCATAAAAAAAAAAATCCCCCACAGAAATGTATTCATATCCAGGAGGTACACAGGAGCACAACCCTGTCAGTGTCATACAGTATATACATGCGAGTACAAACTCACCAACAAAATATGGCAAAAATGTGAACCTTTAACACCTGAGTAATGAACATGTCAAAAAGAAGTTTGGCACTAAGGTTCCCGCCCACATGACCAGATAGGCCCCTGCTTTTGAGGAAAACAAACAGTGTGGACAAACACAACCAAAGAATGTGAAGGTTACCTACAGATGTTCAAAACAGCATGAAATAACAAGAAAAACAAGAAAAAATGCAAACCATCCCACCTTTTCGGCCAAAGGTCGGGTACGAGAAAACTTGGAGGTGTACCAGGAGCAGCCTCCATTATAAATATATTTAAATAGCCACCAAACAGTTCCAAAGAAGCCTTTGGCAATACTACCAGCATCATGTTAAAATAAAACACATCTTTCAAAATGTCCTCAACAACAAGAAAACTTAGTAAAAGCTGATAGAAAGTGGATGCGAACTGTGTGTTGATCCTACTAGCTAGTGTTGTTTTTAAAGATTAGGAAAAAGTGCTTTTTCACTTTCTTTGCGAGAATTAGATTAGAATGTAGTATTAGAAATAGTCCTGCACATACACCCATAAAACCACAAGATGTCATTTTCTACAGTTCAGTTTGTGTACTTGTAAACAAAAGGAGATATAACGTGTTAATATTTGAGGTTAGGTGCTGGAGTTAATAAAACAAACCTCACTCATTTCAATATACTCAACCATTCCGTTGATACAGCCGTGACCATTAGCTTATGGGGGCTGATGTTAGCCAAATGTAGGTCGATGACACAGTTTATCTGACATTACTGTGTAGGTTCTCCGTCTTAACAACTTTTTTTTCCCCTGACATTTTATTTCAGCATTTGTCCTGTAATTGTTACTTTTGGCCACAGTAGTTGCTGTTGAGTAGAAATGTCATTAGCTTAACTTGCTGATTGAGATGCTATTCAACAGCAAACTAGTTGCAAAAGAGGCAAATAAAAAGCTGATGGTTTATTTCAATATCTGACTAACCTACCAGGCCTTCAGTCTTAATAAACAGAGAGCAGTGATACATTTTCCAGTGGAAAACACTGTCATGTGAAGTTATTTTTATCAACTTTAAACGTCTTATCTTGTGCCTAATCGACTCAGGATGCCACTGTTTGCTGGCATTTTGAGGAAACCTGTGAAAGTTTAACTAAGATCAGGAAAACTAGCCGGCAAGGTCGGGATGCACCAGCAGAGTGCCTCCTCAGGCCTGCAGCCCATCATATGATGCTGCTGATGTAAGGACAGGGACCGGATGAAGCCAGTCTACATGACCGAGGCCTACACGGACTCAACCACATTCAAAGTTACGTGAGCTTAAAAAAAACAATAATTAAGATTCTATTTTAATAATTATCCTCCAGAAATTGGCGGCACGGCGGCGTGGAGATGAATTTACACCTCCTCTCTCCAAATGCTCCTGAACGCATCACAGCATGTAATCCAACATCTACTCTGCAGCGTTAAGCCCTTTTCTCTCTCTCTCATATATATATATATATATATATATATATATATATATATATATACATATATATATGGCTCATTCATCGCAGCACATGTTCATCCTTGCATACCGCCGCTGTCCCGTCCCGACAACGCCGAAAGCCCCGGTTAATCCTACCGATCACCGGCTCTTCTTTCAGCGCCATCAGCGATAAACAGACATTAAATGTTACTTTACCTTTTTGTGGGAGTGGGGATGAAGGAGTGTGTGAGAGAGAGAGAGAGAGAGAGAGAGAGAGAGAGAGAGTCCTGTGCAGGCTGCCGGCTCGGTGTGACCTTGGATCAGAGAGATGCGTGTCTGTTGTGGATGGCTCCTCTTGTGTTTAAATTTCCTGAGTGAGCCGCATGTGTGACGTGAGGGCGGCTCCGAAGGATTGGCTCAGTCATCAGGACTCGTTACATGCACAGTTCCTCATCCCTCCTCCTGTGTCAGGCCTGCTGTACTGTGTCTCTATGCTCCAGGCAAAGAAAGTAACACAGTGGCTGCAATATGGATTGTTTTTTATTCTCACACTGGCCTGTACAATTTCAGAAAATAGAGAAAACATTGACAGAACTCAAAGATATTCGTTATAATGTATACTAAGCAAATACAATAAGTACAATTGAGACGCGTAATGTTTGACATTTTTGTTATCTGTATTATATTTGTATTTTGTAAAATTCTGAATACTACCTAATAGTAATAATAATAGGCAGAAAGAGCTGATTTAGTTGGCATGTAACCACTGAAAGTAGCTGGAGTGTCATTTAAAGAGTGAGTGTCAGTTGAATATTAAAATTAATTTAAAAACACTATTATGCCAATATATTAAAATATATATACAAACATAAATATCCCACAATAACAAAAGTTGAAAGCAGGAATAAGAGTATCAAGGGTATAAAATTAAATCAAAAGGTCGTAATTTTATGATTCTGAATACAAGGGCCTATACTACTACTAATAATAATACTAACTACAATAATGAAAAAAGCTGAAGTGGCAGTTTAAGTGTTAGAGCTGAAAAATGAATACTCAGTTATATGCTATTGCTTGAAGTGTCAATTTCAAGTGTGAGCGCTGAGGGAAGTTGTCAGTGTCAGTTGAGGTGAACAAGTCAAATGCTCAGTTGAGCTTCCGGTACTGAAAGCAGCTGAAATGTCATTCAAAAAAATGTTTGAAATTGATTTTCTGTACATTTGACTTCCACTCTTTCAACATCAGATGTTCTTTGCATGCATAAAGCCGCTGGCATCACCAGCGGAAAACTCAATCTGGGTCATTTGAGCTCAATCCCGTTGGATTATTGTAAAGGGGGTCACAGTGAAGCCGGTGCATATGGTGAGAGTGACTTGCCAAATGTTAAGAAGACATTTAAGAACAACTGTAGACAAAAAAAATGGGTGTTATATGAAGTAACCGATATGGAAATAAAATCTAAAAGAGCTGTTGCTAGGCAGAGAGATACAGAAGCAATCCAACTCATATTCTGGTTTTGGGAGTGACTCACTCATGTTAAGGATAACAAATTCATTTGCAGGAGGATTTCCAAGATAATCACCCGAACAGTTGCTTTGTCATTTCTTCAATTCACTTTACATGAATCATTTTCAATCGTATGCTCTGTTCTACTGTATGTGTTAAACTGCTGACAGCAGGATGAAGCCTACATAAGTTGTTGCCTCTGACATTGCTAGATGTTTCAAGTGGGTTTGTTAAGGTTCAGTAGCCTACAGACAAAATAACTGTGATTCCTCTTCGTGTAACTTTGGCATGAACTCCGTGGTGTCTACTGCCAGTTTAAAATAATTCTGAATTTACGCATCAACATGAACACAATTTTATTCTGTTTGCCTGCATGTATGTCCCTTTTACCCATGATACCTTGTGAGCCTCATCCTTTTCACTCAGACAAATGAACCAGACTAAAGGAGGACACTGACGTTCTGAGCTATGACGATGCTGGCCGTCACTTTGCCCCAGAGGTTGATCATCAAATTTTCATCCCTAAAAACGCATCAGTGGCAAAGTTGCTGAATATAACTTTAGCAAGAGGATCTCTCTTTTCCATCCTGTCAGGAATATTTTCCGTCACATTTTGATGTTGGCTACCTGATGTGTGAACACACACTACTGTATTTATAGGGAATCATGGCACGTGGCCAAATGACACAATGGATTAGCTGCACCAGGAAATATATCCTGCTCCATTCAAAGGGTTAGTGTAGTAGTGTAGTAAAATCTTTTGGTAGGTAATGCGACTATTATCACGTTACGTGTCAAGAAATGTAATACTTTTTTAAATATAGTGTCAAATATTTGCTCAATATGACAAGGGATAGGATGGGATGTTTTTTTATTTATTTCATCTTGCCTCTCTCTGCCTAAAACAGTTCTTTACACAACAATCCTTTTGTCAGGCCTGTTTCAGTCGAGAGTTTGAGAATCCCATGCTGGTCTTAATGTTGTTTTAGAGACTTTTCCACATCGGGCAGAATTAAATATCTATGAGATACATATTTCATTAAAACATAACAAAAGTGCATATTGCTTAATTTTACATTTGACGAGGGCTGCTCATTGTCATTCAACCCAATAAACCCAACTTTGTAGCAGTAGTTGTAACTGTGAATAACTCTGAGGAGTTTACATATAGGCTATATTTTTATAATCCTGTACATGACTGTACAGTAAGTGGCTCACTTGCTGACTGTTGGAGTAAAGGAAAGACACTTGCTGGTATGTCGAGACTGACTGGTGTCTTTAATGCCAGATATCTGTTAGTTACAGTACATTGCCATTTTACACTGAAAACTATGATTTTACCTGTGTTTAACCTCTGGTAAAGTCATCATCATAGCATGTTTTTATTCTAAAACATTAAATATTTAACTTTCCTTGGTATCCGGACTGTATGGACAGACAGATCTAGTAAAAGGTCATCAGCCAAGTCACGGGGAACATAGGCCTGGTGTCTGTGAACTTTGAGCTAACTTTGTTAGCATAAGCTTTCTGGCAAAAAATTGGTTCAATAAATTTACACACAGTAATGCTACGTCAGTATGCAGCACAGTATGTGGATGATTAACATTAGGCTACATGCACTAGCCGTTGTAGCTTTAAGAAGTTAGCTTCAGTTAGGTAGCTAGCTGAAAATGCTATCGTGGTAGGTGTGTCTAGCCACCATTGTTAAATTATATCAATTAAAATATTGGCGTATTCACTTATATTTTTGCCTACAAATATTTTACATTTAGTCAGTTTCGAGGCTCTGTATTAACATGCTATTGTTTTTTATAACCTTATTGGGCTTTGTATAAAAGTACATAAGTGAGTTTAAAGACAGTAGCAAGGTATTAATGCCTAGTATTTAATCTTTACACAGCCTATGTCTCTTGACTGTACATTTTGTAAAACCAGATTAATCAATTTCAGATAAAACCTCTGATATTGACTACTTTCAATACTTATGTACAATCTCTATAGTACCAAACATAGCAACTATGGCTACATCTCAACAAAAGCATGCACTGCTGCTGTTGGGAACTCACATGATCCTCACAGTTTGAAAGTGTCAACAAAAAGCTCTAAGGTCGTGGGTAAGAACACAAACAGTGGAGCTCAGATTATGGAAGCATGGCGCTCCCAAAGTCCAAACAGAAACTCCAGACAAGCTTGCACCGTTGAGGTAGAGGTGCGGTTCACAGGGGAAGCCAAGAGAAATATTTTTTTTGTCTCAGGACAGAGTATAGTTGAGGCCAAAGGGATTTAGGTGAACATGATCTGTGAGATAACTGTAAAAATAATAAATCAGAATCCAAGCACTGCTGTGGTTTTATGAACATTTGTGTTAACATTAAAATTTCTACACAATTTGACAATGCCTCCTCTGATTTTGATTGAACATCTATTGTGTTTAAACTTAAAGCTCTTAAAGTATTTCTCTAATTTTGAATATCCAAACAATTTGACAGCAGCTTGCTGACATTAGGCTAAACCCCAACAACCATCAATGTTTACTCTGCTGATCAGCTCCTTCTATCACCTCAGCCTCCTTATTATGTTGTATTGTTGATATAACTCAGATTAATATTCATGCATTCGACCTAGATGAACATAAATTGTAAAGGCGAGTTACTGTCAACTCAAATGCAGACACAGTTGTCACACAGGTGTCGTAACTTACAGTAGCGAGCTGGTGTGCTTGTTAAATGAGAACATGTGTTAGAGGCAGAGTGCAGGCAAGTCTCAGCACATTCCAATGTACATGAAATACACCTTAGATTTAGTTTCCGAGCTCCACTACATCTCAAAGTCCAGCGGATCTTGGGATATTGCACTGCAAAAAATGTGTTAGAATAAACGAGATAAGGACAACACATGAATGAGGAGCCACTGGGGGACATGATGTCCCACCAGAAGGGGGCGGTGTGGGAAATGAATCCAAAGGGTCACAAATGAGGCTGTCCTTGAATTAATTTCTTTATGAGGGCAGAAGACTTTTTCACTTAGACTCATAAAACTACACCTTTCCCATCCTGCATGCATGCATCAAAGAGTAAAGCTATTTCTAAATACCTGTCTCATCTTCTCAGAGACTGGTAAAACAGTATTGTGTTTTCTGCTGTACCTGCTCTCTCTATTTGAACTCAACCAAAATTCTGTTCTTTTCGGAGAAAAAATTTAAGAAAATGTAAAACATCTGCTGAAATGTGCAAAAGAGACTCAAAGCGACTGGAACAAAACATTTAATGTGAGGTGACAGTGTAATATCCACAGTGGAGACTGGACAGGGAACGTTACACTACTAAATATAAATGTTCATCAGGCAGCACCGCTTTGTTTGAGTCCAGTGAATCACCACAGCAGCCTACCATTAATATTCATGCAGGACATTTACTGTAAGTGCACCCTGCAGAACCCTAGGCAGATCTATTTTTACACATTCTTGTTGTGCGGATGAGCTTGTTCAAGGACGGCAGATATGTGATACTAAACGATAAGAAGGAGTGGATGGAAAGATGTATTGAATATATTGGATTTTTTGTATTTGACCAAAAATTTGAATTATAGTATATTTGTCCTTGTGTTTATGAACTTATAAAGCCACAACACTTAATTAGAGCAAACAGGTGCACCTCTCCTGCAGTAAGTTTCAGTTGGACGCTCTGCTCAAATAAAGGATTTGTTTGTGATTTGAATGTACAGCTTGATTGAATGGCAAAACGGCTGATGCGAATTTGATGCAAAGCCTTACGCAAAGGACAAATCGGGAAATCAACAATTGCACCTGCACACCAGTGAAATGATCCCATAGAAATGTTTTTCTTTAATTAAAGAAAAATAATAAATAGAATAAAAAAGAAAACTCCCCCTTATAAATAAATGACGAAAATAAAGCAGAGGAAAAGGGAGGGTTAAAGTGAGAAAAATATTTAAAATGTCAATCTATTTTATTTATATTTGTATAGGATGTGGGACGAATGTGAATATTTCTTTTTTTTTATCATGTTCAGAAACAACTGAAGTCTGTGAGTCTAAGTCATGATGAAAACCCCTGACTCTTTTCAAGGGCCTGCAATGAACCATTTTTCAGGGACCCTCCCTCTCTCCATGATGACAGGAATGCAGGTAAATCACATGAGGAGATTTAGATAAAGCAAAGAGGGGTTTTGGAGCTCTCAGTCAATACAGACAGGGAAACGAATTTCCTCTCCATTATCTCAACCTCTAGAGGTCACTATGCACCAGAAATCACCCTCACACACTGGTGGGAAGAGCAACGCTGTGCTCACCAGATCATCACATCACCTCTCACATCGTAACTCCTCCTCTGTGCTGGCTGGTGTTTAACTTTACAGCCTGTGTTTCCAGATTTAAGGCTGTATTAAAACCCGTGTGAGTGATGAGACCACCGAAGGCAGAGGCTCCCTAATCACATGTTTACCTCTCCTGACAGCTTGTTTCCACCGAGCCAGCAAAGACCTTGGCTGTTTGGGTCAGAGGGATTGCAGGCCGGGGGAGGGCTTCATTCTCACCTCAGCACCTCCCTCTGGTGTGGGGGTGAAGCAGTGAGGAGATATCCAACAGCTGCATTCATGGACACCCTCCACCTGTCTCATGCTGCTTTTTTACATCCATGTACTGCCACAAACCTCGGTTTTATTTAGTCCACTTTTTATAAAGGTGTCAATTACTTCAAGCAAGACAAAAGAGTTGAGACTCGCAGTTCGTTCTAAACGCAGGAAACAGCAGTTGACTAAACAATCTCGCCAAAAGTCTGTTGGACAAAGTCCAGCTAGCTGTTTCCTTATCTTTCTTGTCTGTATACTATGCTAAGCTAAGCTAACCAGTCGCTGGCTTTGGCTTCATATTTATCCTACAGATATAAGAGAGACATCGATCTTTATAACTCTTGGCAAGACAAACAAACACATTTCCCAAAGCACATGGGGCTGTGGTACAGAAAACAAAGAGGGACAAAACCATTTACTGCCATATCAGGTAGCTAACAAGTAACGATGAAGTTGGAGGGGTTAAGCGAGTCTGTGTGAAAATGGCAACATGTCTGGTGAATAACTTTTCATTTTGCTTTGAAAAAAAATTGAATTTGTTTGGTGTGTTCTGCCAGATTTCCAAGTGTTCCTATAGGTTCTTGCTGCGGAAACTAATGTTGGAAGGTACTTTGGAAAAAGCATGCAGTCAATTTGAAGTGATGTATAGCCTCGATTCAGTAATATGCAAAGACTGTATGAAGGTCAGTGATTGGTTTTAAGTATATAACCCTGTCTGTGTCCAACAAAAAAACATTCCTATTCAACTACACTGCATTTTTAATTACGTTTCCGGATTATGGTTGCAGTTACTGACAGTTTGAAACACATGGTTAACATTGTTAATAAAATCAAAACAAAACCAACACTGTGACAAAACTTTGTGAGGTTTAGGCAACAAAACTACTTGTTTAGGTTAGTAAAAACCATCATGCTTTGGCTCAATATTACAACAAAATTGAAACAAAACAAAAACACCATGGAGCCAAAAGTATCATGTAACGGGTTTTGTTGATCTATATTAATTTAGAGCGTCTTAGTCTGAAGCTTATCACCTCCGACCAAGCATCGGCATTGGGAGTTTGAACTGAGAATTTAATTCAATTCAATTCAGTTTATTTTGTATAGCCCAGAATCACAAATTACAAATTTGCCTCAGAGGGCTTTACAATCTGTACACATGCGACATCCTCTGTCCCATCCTCTGTCACATCGGCACAGGAAAAATAAATGATTCATATAATAAGACTACTTATAATAACAGCAGAAATTATTATATTCGATAAAATAAGATAATCCTTTATTAGTCCCGCAGCGGGGAAATTTGCAGGCTTACAGCAGCATAGAGTAAAGTGCACACAAGAGACATAGTAGAAGAAAGACAAGATAAAAATAAAAAATGAAAATAAAAAAAACAAGTATTATAAATAAGCAATAAGAAACAGTAGAAAAACAACAATAATTGAAATATTATATTTACAGACAAAAAAAACTATTTTAACTATTTTAACTATTACTACTACTATTATTACTACTACTACTACTATTTAGAATTATAATTATGAAATAGGGATAGTAATGTGATTAATAATAATAATCGAAGTAGCAGTGGGTGTCAGTCGGCTCACAGCAGGAGGCACGACTACGGTCCAGGTACCACAACGATTCATGGAAACCTGCAGAGCGAGAAAGCAAAAGGGCTTCAGGGTGGAAGTAAAGCTAAAATGCTTAATGGTACAGGTAATAGTAATAGTAATGTGACTAGTAATAATAATGGTGGTAGCAAATGTGTTGGTAGTGCTCTGCATTGTTACTAGACTGATGAGATTATTTTAGTGATAACAGTAAATTTGCCTTGATGTAGTGCACTAAACACTTTTTAACATTGGGATCTACCAGACTCCAATAGCACGTTCTAATCAATAAAACTGACTCTTGCTTATCATTTGAACATTGCTTTGTTTTTTTGATGCTAACACGTTGCAGGTCTTCAAGACAAGACAACAGTTAATAACCTTTTATTATCTATGAATAGGAGCACATATCGGATAAATATTGATCTGATTTTGTTTACACAGGTTAATTGAAGCGTAACTGCAGGTAAGAAGAAACTGAAGGATAGTTCAATTAAAAAAAGGTTTTGTTAAATAAGTACAGATAAATGCTCACCTGTTGCCTTCACACTGCTTCTGTATTTTTAGCATTACAAGCTATAAAACAGCATGTCAAAAAAAGGCATACACCCTCCCCTACACAACAGTTTTCTTTCAGGTGGTCGAGCAGGTATCTCCTGTAGCTCCGGAAACAAAAAGCTCAAGCCGAAGGCCGGAATGCTGCACTTCGTCGGTCGACAAACAATAGGTCATGGTGGAGAACAGGGGAGGTGAGAGGAGGAGGAGGGCGAGCATTCAGGAGACAAGCAGCGGGAGGTTTGTGGAGGAGAAAAGTTGGGTGAGGGGGTGGCTAGGTTGAGTCATCAGAGTCCCTGGGGTGCTGCGGAGATGCTTTGCACCCCCTCCTGATTACCTCAATGCTGAGCACACACAACAAAAATAATCATGCTGATTGGGCTTGTCTTGGCAGTTGGAGGGGTGTTTCCCAATCACAACTAATAATTTCAACCACTTGTTGTTTCAAAGTTATGTTATAAATCCATTCAGGGCCACTTAGAGTCCTAGGTGTTACAAAAGAGTTTTACAAACGTGCGTTAAAGATACCTCCCAGAATTAAAACAATAAGCAGTCTGGTGACGCTCGGGCCAAACTGTCCTTCTCTAACTGAAAACACATTTTCCCCCGCGGGCTTTCTCCCCGTTATCTCCCATCAGATAGGTTCACTTCCTCTAGTCTATTCAAAATGAGTCACCTATTAACCGCACATTGTTTTGAGCAATGACCCCTTTTAACCAATCACTGACCTGACAGCTATGTGCTTTAATCTGACATGTGTTCTTTGAAATGCAAATGTAACGACCCTCTCCCATGCGCTATCATACCAAAGTGGAGTTCTGTTCCCCTTTAAGCTCCGTCCAGCAGGTGAGGAGGATCAGACGTTTTGGATATTGTGTTGACTTTTGTGTTGATTTTTGCCTGAAAGGAATAATTTTACATTTTTGCCCTGAGGCTGTTGATGAACAAGTTATGGGGATGAAATGTGTGACCCTCAGTTTCACTTAGATACCCACCATGTGGACCGAACATTGGAGATTACTTACAGACAAATCTGCATTGATGTGTTCACTCATGATGAATTTAATTTTGTCTTTCAAAAGTAGAGATGTATTTTGTTTTATCCCAAAGCAGAATAAGGGACACTGCAGCATCTTTCTTGTGCAATATCTATTAAACAAAATCTCATTTTAATCCAACCGTCCTTCTTCACTGCAGTTAAGCTTCAATTATCTAGTGAAATTAAAGATCATATCTAGATTTATAAAATGTGTTATGTGCCGTTTTGTTACGCATTATAAAGGCCTTGAGATATCTTATTTGGTGGTCTGCTGATGTGCATTAAGTTTGATTTCTACAAACAAAATATGCTAAATATGCTGACGCATCCTTCCAACCACCCCCACTGTTTGAACAGCTGTGCTTTCTTTATCACCGCCGTGGACCCACTGCTGATTTTTTCCAGGCGGGAGGGCCATGGGAGGTGAGTTAATTGAAGGTGGGGGGTCTGGGGGGGTTAGAGGCTCTCAGCAGGAAGGAGGTCTGGTGTGACTACTGCCTTGTTTGGCATAACACTGTCGGAGTCAGGAGAGAAGAGAGTCTAATTAAAAAGTCTCTCTAAGAAGCTGTGTCCTCAGGAGTTGGATAATCGTGATGCTAATAGAGCAGAAATGCCTGAGATATAATAGAGGAAAATGGAAAAATATCTAATGAAGAAAATCCTTATGAGGTTTCAAGGACACAAAGGCGTGTCCTTTTCAACTAGAGGTTTCTGCTAAAGTGGACCAGTGAAGGATTCAGGCCAGAATAATATATACAGCATTAGCATGCATATCTGCTGGTCTTTTCTTAACTTTTTGGACCGGTCAAACGAAGTTTGCACCATGTTCTTTTTTGTCTACTGCACCGTGCAGGCCCTGATTAGCACCTCCATCCATGTGTGTCAACATTTGAAACACGCACTAATTAAGTCCAGCACCAGAGTGTGTGGGGAAGTCAATGTCAGTGAGGGGGCAAAGCGCAAAAGGCTCATAGGGAAGTTAAATTGGATATTGAACTGACTCGTCTGCATTTCGGTCAGCTCGTCTGGGTGCAGATGGGTGGTTATTGGATAAAAAGCATGCCAGTCTAACAAATACACAAGAAAACTGTGTTACAAATGAGATGCAGTTCCCCTCAGGGTGAAAGATAATTACAATCAATACAAACCTCAGGCAAGTTGTCCTATATACTCTGACCTTGAATCAAAGATGAATGCATATATGCTGGGTTTGCTGTAGTTTTTTCCACATTTAGATAACTGATATTGATATCAGTAAGGATTTCTTAAGAGTGAAATGGCCCTTTACACTCAAGTTCAGGATAACATTCTATACAAATATAAATAAAATAGATTGACATTTTAAATATTTTTCTCACTTTAACCCTCCTTTTTCCTCTGCTTTATTTTCGTCATTTATTTATAAGGGGGAGTTTTCTTTTTTATTCTATTTATTATTATTTTTTAATTAAAGAAAAACTTTTCTATGGGATCATTTCACTGGTGTGGAGGTGCAATTGCTCCAAATCACCAAAAAAGTGGGTCTCTCTGGCTTGGTTTCCAGACAGTGTGTGTGTGTTTTGGGGGGAGGGGGATTATGGGGTGAAAGGACACATGTTGACAAATCATATGGCCATCAGTCTGGGCCACCACACTCCATGCCAAAGTCAGTCCTCCCATTAATTATAAGAGGCAGGCATCCCAACCGAGCGCCACACACTGCCTTATTTATCCACACTGACCGGTTCACACAGCAGACATTTTGTTTCGGGCTCTGGGACATGTAATTGGCGGTGGCCACACAACGCAGACCCTCAACACGGGCCACTTTGGAGCCTCTCAGCCACCCGTCAACATCAACCTCACACAGGCTCACCCTTGACAACACATACACTGTTCTGACGTTTAAATGCCCCTGTGTTGGGCGGTGAGGACATGAATGTGGCTCGACACCTGGAATGAGCCTCAATGTAGCACGGCCAAAAGATCCTCTCCTCCTCAGACATGATGCACATGTACTTAAAGTAATAAACCCAACTGTTTTATGTTTCTGGTTTGTTTTGAATTACCAGCCAGACCTCCATCCCATTAAACTCACGGAGCTTGGGAGAAATTCAAGTTCAACAGTCGGTAAGAAAAAAATGCAGAGACATAGCAGATTGTTACAACCAACCAAAAGAGCAACCATTGTTGCTGTTCTCAAACCTGCTAACAAAAAAAATGGCCACCTCAGAAATCCCAAAGGTCTCGTTAACCAAATTCCTCTACAAAATGTCAGTAAACATGAAATTAATAAACGGAAGAAGAACGACCGAAATAGTAAAGTAGTGAGCCGTAAAAAACAAAACAATGAGTTCAAACACGCGAAAACGCTACATAAAGCTGAGGGGAACTGGAGAGTTGGGTGATAATATTTTGCAAATTCGGCCCCTTTCATGTTGTACAAAGTATTTCCATTCATTGTTAATATGAAAAAATTGATTGGAGCAGCTTTAACATGAGCAGTTTTGGCTCAACCAACAGAAAAAACAGCGACCTACAGAAGCTAAAGCTTTATCTACGGAATATCTTGCAGAGGTCATAATTTAATGTCACATTAAGTCATGAATTTAAATTATCTTAAAATTGAAATTCAATCATTGTTTTAATGTGATGCATGTGTGCATAATGGGTTTTCCATTCCCTGGTATTCCCCTTTTCATAAAAGCAATACCCAGAGAAAACAAATATGCACACACAGAAATACCTTCCATGCCACTCTGCCGCCTTTACTGTATGTTGTTACTGGCAGAGAGCGGTACCTGGAGCGAGGCATGATGGGTAGGCATTTTTCAGCACCGTTACTATTCTAAGTATAATGTCTGGCGGCCAGCCACGTGCAGCATTAGCAACTTGGCGAGCTCTCTGCCAACATCTGTACGTGCTTCACACAGGCTGCAGAGTTTCTGGCGCTCGTCCGACGGAACAATTCGCAGCTCAACATACCTCTAAACTATCTTCCAAACTAGTCTGAGAGGGGGGCAGTGAGGGGCACGGGAGTGTGTTTCACAGCCAGAAATACATCTATCATGCAGGCGCCGCTGTGACCAAACAAATCAGCGGCAGCTAGAAAATATGATTTCACCGAGAGGAATGTGAGAGCTGAGGCACGGCTGCTGCACACTGTATACGCTGTGCAGAGAGAGGGGCATGATGGGATCAGTGCCGTCGCTGGTTGGGACCATTCTAGAGGCCCACAGCTGGCAAGAGCTGATGGGAAAGGCCCTTCAGGTGCCAAGGAAGAAAAGAAAAGTAATAAACAAGTTGATTCGAGACAGCAAATCTTTCTTAGACTGTCCCATTTCTTTCCACTTACTTCAATAAGAAGTAGGATTTTTTTCCTTGGCCTCGAAATTAAACAACTTGTCAATCTAGAGGGAAGCATTGTTGCTGTCTGGAGTTGGTTTCCAGCGTGAGGCCTCGGCAGAGGAGACCATGAGGAAGCAATCAGCCCATCGATGAGTGGGCCTGCTGGGACGGTGCGATCCCCCCTCTACTCTCCCAAAATCCTGCAGGAGTCTGTGGCAATCTAATCAATCACTAGGACATGCCATTCCTGCCCCAGATTCCCGCTAAGTTTGTGTTTTTGTTTGCTTTTCCCCCGCCGAGAAGTCCACACACTGTGGCGCTGAAAAAAACACCAGATTCCTTAAGGAAAAGTAGGTTAGTATTGGAAGTGTTGATCAGCTGAGTCTAGTGGGACATTTTCTCTACAGTTAGTTATTCATTTGATTTCACTATGTTTCTGCCAGTTTATTGTAGATGAGCCAATTGGGAATCATGCCACGTGGCTCTTATGTTAAATTGAATCATTTGTTCAAATTAAATTAAACGGCTCCTCGCACTAATAAGTTCCTATTAATAATGAAACAGACCGTAACAGCAGTAAGTGGATATAAAGTTTTCATTATTTTTTCCAGGAGGATAACATTAAATCATCTCGACGTAAACGTTTTATCTCATAAGCATAGAATCGATACTCTGTTCAACAGCCCAGTTCCTTTCTGGCACAATCCAATTTATCGACAACTTTTAATTAAAATTGACTGAGGATAGAAGCAAATGGAGCAGCAGGAGAGAGTTGCATGCCGTGTTATGCCATTAGAAACAGCTTAATAGCTGCTGGAACAGGCATAAACAATGGTAAATAAAACAATTGTTATTTTACCAAGAATAATTTGTGTCTGCAGCATCTTATCTCCTAGCTGTATGCAGGGGGGTCTGTCCCATTTGCCTTTTTTTTTAATACACTAATGAGTTGGCTACCTGACCAGAGGATGAGTCTCACGCCTTTGAGCAGCTGTTAAAGAGGCAATAAACCATTAACAAGACAATGTTAAAAAAAACAATAGAATAGCTTATCACCAATCCGCTGAACTGTAAGAGCGAAAAACAGCCTCACACCGAATTAATTCAGTCTACTGACGTGTATTTACTCAAAGTGGTGTCTGGTACTGATGGATAGTGCATTAAATAGATGTTTATTGTCAACACAACACCCAACCAAAACATTAATTAGTTCATGGTGATCAGAGTGATCGTGTAGCTTGTGCTACATGAAGAAGTCACCCAAATTAAAAAAGTATTACGCAGTTAAGTTTAGCAACCAAAAGGCAACGTTAGCTTGTTATCCTACAGTGACCTCTTGGCCAGTTTTGCAGATAGTAGCAACCAACTTGCATCGGGTTACTAAGTAGAAATTAGCATTAGCTGGAATTTAGAACTTATAAAGGACTAGCAACCAAATTGCATATTTCTGTTTCCCTAAAAAATTTAAAATGTCATATCAAGCGGTTTTTGATCTATTGACATATGTTTCTTATTTAGTTGACATCAAGTTCAGTCTGACTTTCATCTGTGTGTCAACAGATTAATGAGCTTGTGTCTTCACTGAGAAGAGGAAGTGCCAGCGGACAGTGAAAGTCTGACCTTGGTCAACAGGAAATTGTTGAACACTTTGCCTGGGGGGCGGGGGGGCTGGCACATCTGCTTTGGCATGAATATCCCATGAAGGGCCTTTTAATGTGGAAATGAAAAAGAGCAAAGACCTTCTAAATTGCAAATGAGAAAATATCAGCTGGCTTTCAAGTGTGAAATATCAATTAAAGCCTCTGTTGGTGACTTTGCCTTTAAGGTGAATGAGGTTGTTTTGTGTCCTACAACAAGGTGGAATTTGGCCTTCTGTCCAATTAGCACTATTCATGAATTATGTGCACACTGATTCCTGGTGTGAGGAAATTAATGTTAAACTTCTTTTAAAAAACTATTACCCTATTATCCTATTATGAAATGTTATTCAATTTTTTTTTTTTAATCTTTTTCTAGAAATATACAAATCAATATTCCCGTTGGGTTTAATTAAATGATGCACCAGGAATTTTTGGTTGCAGCAACAACCAATAGGGACAAACAAGAGCAATGATGGAAGAGGTACTCAGATCCTTTACTTGTGTTAAACTAACAAGATTCATTGGCAGCTATTTAGTTCTAATCTTTGCAAAATGCCAAATGTGACTTGGTTCCAGCTCCTAAGTGTGTTCATTTTTCTTCAGTCTCTTTGATAATAGACGAGATATTTGGGAGTTTTACAGACGAAACAATTGAAATTGGTCAGTTTCAGCCCTGGGAAATTATAATGGTCATTTTCACTTTTATCAGACACTTCATGGACCAAACCATTTATTTAAAAAAATCATTGTTAGCCGCAGCCCTAATTGCAAGTAAAGTCCTACATTCCAAATGTTACATACCTATTAGCATATAGTATTAAAGGGGTTTAATTTAAATGTATGAAAACTATAAATTTGTAATTTATAATGTGTTGAGGTTTTTATATATTAATGTAAGTAATCATGTTGTAGCTGGTTAAAGAAGAGCATTTGTTCCATCAGTTGAGGAGTTAGAAACTGAAACAAGATGTTTTTTCTTTTAACATCTAACATTTTTAATTCCCCTGACAACAGCAATATGGATGAGCACATGGCGTGTTAAATGTAAAACTCTAAATCTGGAAGAAGAAACTGTCGCCCAAATGCCATGGAATTCATAGTAAAACATTTCCCACTGAAATATAACGTATTGATATTAACTCTCCCAAAATGTGAATAAACGACCCAAATGGTAGTATGGTTGGATAGATTAATATATGCCTACACTACCTGTAAAGTCACACTGGCAGGAAAAAAAGATAACATTACATTACATTACATTACAGTCATTTAGCAGACGCTTTTATCCAAAGCGACTTACAATAAGTGTATTCAACATAGGTATTCAAGAGAACTACTAGTCACCAGAAGTCATAAGTGCATCTCCTTTCTTAAACAAGCATCTTAAAGCATAAGCCAGAGCAAAAGTACAGTGCAGAGGCAAATTACTACGAAAACAATAATTGCAACAGACTAATACGAATATAGTAAGTGCTACAAACTACTACGAATAGGATAAGTGCATAAATTAATAATTCAATAAGTGCAGCGAACTGATACAAATACAGTAAGTGCAACAACTAATACGAATGCAATAAGTGCTACGAGGAAGCTCTAGAACACAAACTCATTCAGAATACATTTTGGATGAATCTAAAAATATATAAATAATTTTACAGCCCTGTCTGGCAACACAATAGGATAAGGATAGTATGGTTGGATAGATTAATATATGCCTACACTACCTGTAAAGTCACACTGGCAGGAAAAAAAGATAACCTAGAACACAAACTCATTCAGAATACATTTTGGATGAATCAAAAAAAATATATATGTATATTTTCCTTTGGAATTTTTTAATTTACATTGCCCTGCCTGGTACAGATCCAGAGGCAGCAGCATGGAGGACTACATGTCCCATGGGCCCCTGTGGTCCCTCCCCCCGCATACCTCTGCTGTGCGGGGATCCTGCACAGCACAAGTTGCCCCAACAGCAGCAGCGAGGAGCACCGCACAGAAAAGTTTCTCCAGCGGAATGGGCAAGTTTCAGAAGACCGCTTTTCTTTTAGACTCCACATCTACGATCTGCAGAACAACAAGGGATTGGATATAAGCTGATCACCCGCACCACAATTGGGATTTGTTTTTTTGAGATTTCTCACTTTTTTGGGGGGTGAGATTGGTTGAGCTTCATCTGAAGATATAAACTCAAGAGGGGTGTTCTCTTGTGTGGCTCAGGGGGGGCCTGGGAAATGTGTTCCTCAACGCAGGTTAGAAGTTTTGCGAGATTTGCTGTGGTTTTTCTACTGGTTTTGAGGCTACAATGTGGATCTGCTGCAAACACAAGGACGTGTCCCCCTCCCTGTGTGTGTATTGGGGAGCTTTTGGACTGCAGTCGGCTGAAAAGGGGCCAAATTCCAGACAAGATCCCAGAATGGACAGTTCAACTGTGAGTCCAGTTAAAGAGCCTTTGCATGCCTTAATACTGTGATGTATAATGCGTTTTATTTGAACTGATTGGTTAATTACTTTTTTCCTTCAGAATCGATGGGATCAATCACATTCCTGTAGTGGTGGAAACAGAATGTAGTGTTGAAGAAGAAACTAAAATTGGCCCTTATTTCACTGTAGATTGAATTTAGTTAGTTTAACTTTCTGCACAGTTTTTCTGCCTCATCTAAAGTTACAGAACTCTTATCTGACCCAGCCATGAATCTATGTATGTGTCTCATTAGGTTTAATTGATCATATTGGTCCTTGCAGCAGCATGTAAGGATCCTTGGGGCCAACAGGGAATCCCAAGCAGCCTTTCAGCGTGTTTTTACACATCAATGTGCTATTGTCAGTCCCTTCAAACCTCCCCATTAAAGTGTAAATAATTCTGAATAAATCTCCCCAGTGCCTGCAGGTAGTGCTTTGAAAATCAGGCTTTCTCACGTATCACTGTAGGGTATAAGTAATAATGGTGCTACTACTAATACTACTAATAACAACAACACTATTTGGCTAGTAGTTGTCAGCTGTCTCCCACATAGTACATGCAATTGCAACTAAAAGACATCCATAATGTTAATAATGGTTTGCCAGTGTGGTTACATCCACATTTGCATTTGTAATGGTTGGAGTTGGTTCAGTCTTCAGGTTCCAGCTTCACACACCTGGAGGCCTTCAAAGCCATAAATCAGATACAGTCTGTGTGCAGCCTTGGACTGCTTCCTAAAGTAATGTCTCCATTACTCTCCTGTTTGCCTTCTGGCTCCACAAGATGAGATGAGGCTGAGCTCGGCCTGTTGAAGCAGAAACACAAAACACAACTTTAATGGCATGTTCCTCAGTGTGTTATCCTTTGCGGATAATAATGCGTACTGGATTTTCTTATTGCCCTGCGTTAAGCTGCAGTACTTGATTTTTATCGAAATGTGTTCTCTTGATTCAGTACCTTGTCGCAGCACTGCTGTAGAATTTAGTATTTCTCTTTTCTAAAATGTGCTGCTCTGGAAACTTGTCATTGCCAGAGAAAACAGACCCAGCCTGAGCTTCATAACCGAAGGCCGGCCTTCCAAAGAAAATGAAGAGAAAAAAAAAAGAAGTTCCACATGGGGGGAAAATTCTTTTCACTCTGGCATGCTAATTTACGAGTGGCTCTCCAGCACATCTTAAACCCCTTAAACCGCCCGACCCTTTGTTTTCCAGCACCCCATTATTTCTGCTGAATTAGCAACTCCAGAGCCAGTGATGGTACTGATTAAGGAGGAGCTTGTAGGATTAGTTTGAAACAAACTGGTAGAAAGAAAAAGGGGAAAGGAGAAAGTGGGAAGGAGAAAAAGAGCAGAGCTCGAAGGAGTGGGATTAAGTCACGAGTATCTGGGAGGTTGTTGGGGAAATTAGGCTACAGATTTAATGCTGCCTCACTTTTAAGGTTTGAGAGTGAGGCACGACTGTAGTTTTAATTTAAAAACATCTACAATAATTGAAATGCATGGAGAAGTCTAATGAAACACTCATGTCTCTCTGGATTGGTAACGTCTGTAAAAACAGACTCCCTTGAGGCTTTAATAAGACTTTAGCAAGCATTTATCAGAGGAATGTTAGTTTTTTAGAGCTAAAAAACTACATTTATTTGGCCAGGTGTCACTAATGCTCAGTAAAAAAACAGGAAGTAAGTTAGCATGTAGAATTCGTACCACGTTAGCTAACAATCCTGCTTTTGGAGCTACCTAGAAGCCAGTGTAATTAAACAATATGTGTACTAGGGACGAAACAGTTTACTATTTAATTTTGTTATAAATAGAGAGCTCTGTGAATCATCGATTGACAAGAATTGGGACCCTTCTTTCTTTTGAATGAAAAACATCACACCTGTGGTCGAATAGGCTATAGCCTACCAACTCCTTTAAGATTGAAATGTTAATAATAATAATTAATAATAATTAAGCCTTTATTAGTCCCACAATGGGGAAATTATTATTACAGATATTTTCTGAGGAATTTGACAATTTTTTGGACTTAACAAACATTTTGGTAACACCAATGACTAGGGGAAAAGACATGAAGAATAAGAGCAGTTAACGTTAGCTAACATTAGCATTCCCAGTAGTTTGCTAATGCTTATTTTTGGTAGCAAATTACCTGCCCATTTGAACTAGAAGCTAGCGAGCTACAGTTTATCATACTGGCCTTCGAAAATCACAAATGGCATGGTCTTTAAATGAAAGCAACATAGAACTACCACCTCTATTTATATATTTGCAAAAGTTTGAAAAGACATGGAGAATAAGAGGGGGTAACGTTAGCTAACAGTACATATCCCAGTAGTTTGCTAATACTTATTTTTGGTAGCCAATTAACTGCCCGCTGGAACAAGCTATTGTAGCTAAAAGCTATAAGCTAGCGAGCTACAGTTTATGAAGCTGAACTTTGAAAATCACAAGTTTATGGTCTTAATAAAAACAACATGAGAACTACCAACTTTATTAAGATTTTTGCAAACGTTTGCTCTTTGGCATTCAATATTTTGTCATTAACTTATGTCTTTGGCTTCACCCACAAAGAGAACCATTTATGTCCCATTATTGTAATCTAAAACGTTACTGACAGCTCTAGTAACCTAAAGAGTGGCTCATTTATTCACTTTTCAGTCTTTGATAAGAAAGAGGTGCTGTGCATTTTCACCCGACCAACAGATACAGACTGAAGCCTGTACGCAGCACTGTGTTATCTTGCTCCGCTCAGAGCCTGCTTTGTGAGGGAAGTGGAAGTGTCAGAGCTACTTAGGGTTTATCTAGGGAGTATGATAGGACACCTTTCCCATATGGCCCCCAGCGCTGGAACTACAACAACAAAAACAAAAACACACAGCTCCATGCTTGGAAAGAAAAGCAGGGGGGGTTAACTTGAGCGAGGCTCAGAAGTAAAACTCTGGTTGAGTGGTTTATGAAACTTTTCACCAAAGGACAAAAACAGGCCCCAGAAAATTCGACAGGGGTGTTTGAGACCTACGAAAGGCGTCCCTCTCGCTTTTCCCGGCATTGTGAATACATTACCAGTTGATAGGTTATTCCCCTCCTCCCAGAGCTCCTTGATGGATTCCAGATGAGGGAGGTAAGGAGGAGGAGGAGGGGTAGAGGGTGAGGGGGTGTAAAGAAAAAAAGTGTCTGGCACCGCAACGTTGATCGTGCGCAGCAGCGTCAATAACTCCACCACTTTATGGCACACGAGGCTCCGCTTGCCAGACTCCTTGAGCTGGTTTTTAGGCTGCTTTTCAAAACAGACAGCAAAACCAAAAACAAGGGTTTCACCCCCAGTGAGCTGCGGCCAAGACTGCTTCAGTCCAAGACCGGGTTTGAGTTTGATCCAGTCTCAGATCCAAAAGGGGGTTCAGACATAATCAAGACGTAGACCAGAGCTCAATAACTGATTAAAACACTTAAAAATGTGTAATAATCTAGGAGAGTTCTGATATAAACCCTGACTAATCACTCATTGAAGGAGGTTTCAGCTCCTGAACACTTCTTCAGACAAAACGCTCTAAAATGTGTGAAGTGGACAGAAACTAAAACCAACTATCAATGTAAACACATGTTTTAAATCGGTTAAATTTGGTTTTGAAGTCCAGACACCAGAGAAGAGATCTGGACCAAGCCTAGCCAGTGCTGAAACCTTGACTCCAGCATTTTTTAAACAACTTCCCTCGCCAGGTTTCAGCCTCCTTTCAGCACAAAGAGAATCTCGCCCCGCAATAACTTATCAGCTTGTCTGTTTTGGCTCTGCTTCTCAGCAGAGGCCTGGATCTAAAGTGGGCTGTTTTGGCATCCACAACGTTCTCTTCTGTGTTAAAAGGAAGGGATAAAAAGTCAATTTAACGTGAAATACTTTTTTTTGGGGGGGGGGAGAGACTTGAATCTCTTTGGACTTTTGTATTTGCAAAAAAAAATGACTTTAGAAGTCTGGTGCTGGTTCAATAGTTTATCCTGAAGTGACATGTCTTTAGTTTGAATTCAGTGTCACCCAGTCTAAGAAACAGATCAATCAAATACATTTAGAACCAGTTGAACTATTTAATTCCTCTTTTTGTTGAAAACAAAGATGGTGGACAGTTTCTTAGTGGCTTCGCGTTGACTTTAGGTGATATCCGGAACCTTTTTTTTCTCCACAAAATCTCCTTTTTGTGAGAGTATGTCAACATTAAATCTTATTCTTGCTTACTTTTCTTACCATTGTGTTTCATTTAATCACAATCTTATTTAATTACTGTGTTTTATCTCTGATGAAAGCCCTCTGTTCACAGTGTCGAGGCACAAAACCACAGATGATTTGTATGTTATAATGTTGGCTATGTAGGCCCGTATGGAAGATTGCAGACGCTGAGAAACACACTCCATGGTGTATACTTTCTCCTTAATTTTTGCCTCTTTTTTCCCTTAACAGAGACCTGAGCCATAACAAACTGCAGGTGCTTGATGGAACTTTGTTTTCCAAACTACAACATCTAAGTGAAATGTAAGTATGCCTTGTGTTCTCTGCACTCTCTCAAGTCAACACATGATTTTCCAAACAGCCTCCATCCCCGTCCTGCATGTGGCAAACTGTCTCTTTTTCCTCAATGTGCACAGAAAGCTGAACCACAATGAACTGGAAGCAATACCTGATCTGGGCCCTTACGCTTCGAACATCACAACGCTCATTCTGTAAGTAAAACCTTCCTGAAATTTTCTATGATCACCTCTCACTTCAGCCTTTCCTGGAGGATAATCCTTTGCCAGTGTTGTCATTGCTGGTTAAAGCAGTGAGCTGGGAAGTGGTTCTTCCCCCCCTCCCTTCTTTCCCTTTGGAGAGCAAACTCTTTGGGCTGATCCGGTTCCCAGACGGGGCAGTCTGAGACATGGCAGACAGTCCCAGACGGGTCACATGGGCGAAGACAAATGCCATCAACAGAAATGGAAATGTTTTGTTTGGTGGCTGCTGCTGCTGTTGGTGTATTTTTAACGTGGGGGCAGTGACGTGACGCTGGAGAGAAAGAAAATCCGTCATGTGAAACATCCAAATTTGGGAATTTTTGATGTGGATGGATTGCAGGTTTCTGTGTGGCCATTTATAAACAAGGCAGCATCCACGAGTTCCTGAAAATGCAACAACATCTTGGTACATCACTTTAAAGAAGCCAATTAATCCCAGTTTTTTTGTTAATATGCACCATAAACTTTTAGCAAAAGTGTCTGATACTGTGAGATTATTCATGTTAAAATCGTTTGACTTGTCAGATTTCATTATGCTCACACTCTAACCAGAAGATGCCTTGGTATATTGTTGTGCAATACGTGCTTTCACAAGAACCCCAGATATTAGTGTGTGAAACCTCAACAATTTGATTTGCTTTCTGTGGCATGTCTATCCAAAAAACCGACTGACGTGAAGTTATTGTGGAAGAATGTATCTGTCTCCTGGCTTGATGAGGCGTATTCCTCATCAAGCCCCAACATGACGCCACACGGTAACCACGGGGCATGCGGCAATTTGTTTGCACGTTTAGCACTGCAGTGTCACCTCCAGCTGTAAGTTTTAGCTCAGGGCAATAGGCAGGGTGTTTTTTTCATTTAAGGCAAGCTCCTTGCACTTTAGATATAATGTGTGACTGCATTAATTGAGGGTTGTTTTGTGAATAATTTATGCAAGCTGTCCTACGGCATGCCGTAAAAATTTGGATTTGTTACCCTGGTCCAAGAAAAAACATTTTTTTTTTTGTTATTTGTTCCACATACAAATTTCACCAGACTGGAATGACAACATTGTTCCCATAATGGTTAGAAAGAGGTCACTGGTTCATCTGCCACTTCTGCTTTGTTATGCTGTCCAAGTTCCCTCGAGCAATTCTGGATTCAATTGCAGAGTTACTGCACCGTTTCACTTTTAACAAATCCAGACTTTCTCCAAACCATAATGTCTTTATTTGAGTTGTTGCTCAGTTGGGTTCACCCAAAGTCGTGTCATCCATGTTAACTCTGCCTTAACACACTCCAAATAAATACTGCACTGATTGTTTTTGTAAACGGAGAACTTTGAGTTACAGAATAACATGAAAGAAAGACACTTATTTATCTCAAGATGTTCTTATTTTAAAATAAAATGTCTTGTTTTATTCTCTCCCTTGGGACTTGAAATTTTATAAACATTTATCAGTAAAATTAGCTGTTTGTTGTAGCTAATGAACTAAATTTGTACCATTGTTGAACAACACTCACTGTGACCTTAACCCGATAATCTGGGATTATGGTAAATATTCAAATGTAGTGTAACAGAAGTCACCAAAGTTGCTTGGTAGTGTCAGTTAAAAAGAAATATCCACCTAAACTTTGCTAACATTAGCTTAAATTAGCCACCATTAGCTACTGGTCATGCCTGACCAAGTGGGGCAGGTGCAGCAAAACGTGTAAGTGTACGGAATTTAATAATGGTGTGTTACAAGAAGTAGATAAAATTAGGAATACTAATAGTTTGCGTCATCATAGCTAATGCTAATTTATTTACCTACCTGAGTTCTAAATAGCTAAGCGCTACAGGCTAGTAAGCAGCAGTATCATGCTATCCCCCAAAATCAGCTTATTCCATGGTCATTTAATGGCCAGCTGCAGTGATTTTAAACATCAGTATCCCTCACAAACCTCAAAAAATGCATAACATTGTGATCCATTAAAATGTTGTTGGATAGAGAAGTCAGGAGCATAATTTATTTCAAACTAGTTAAAGCAATATGAGGAACCGGAGCACACACAAGAAGAAAATAAAAAATTCACACTTGCTCTCTCACTCACACCGAGTGTGTTCGCTGAAGCGCCCTCCACCATCAGATTAGGTGGCGCAGTGTGATTTTTCCAGAATTTCTCTCCCTCCTTTAGTTTCTCCGAGCTGTGAGGGTAGTAAAGAGAGAAAAAAAGACCTCGGGGTATCGAATACCACTTATTCAAACAGCCAGTCAGACATTGCGGCAGCTCTTGCCGACTCCTTTGACCTCGCAGCTCCGAGTAAAAACAAACGGCAATAACCCTGCAGCTGGTAGTAATTGAGTCGTGATCATCTTAATTAATTGAACAATTTCCCAGGAATTTATGAAGGGGGTAAACCCCACCACCGCTAAATCCCCCTGCCTGTGTTCAGGGGGGTTCAACAAATGACCTGGAGATTCCAGGTCTGATTAGGTGAACCTCTCGGTATGTCTACGGAAATGGGAGCCTTGTTGAAGATGAGAGTTACAAACCAAAACAGTAGCGATTATAGTAATAATCCGTGACGTTTTCATTATAGATATAAGTGCAATGGAGATTCAGCAAGGGCTGCAACTAATTTATAAAATCTGTTGGTTATTTTTGATAAATTAATTTATTGTACAGTCTTTTGAAAAATGCATTTCACAAATCCAAGATTATATCAGAAACTTAAATTGAACCAACAAAAAATATAAAGTCCTGTCTACATAGCTTGATTTACAGGTGATCTCCAGGAACTACAGGGCAGAAAAACAACAGTAAAGTGGGCGTAGCAACCAAGAAAAGACACATTTTGTAAATTAGAATGCAAAATGCATTTATGAACTTACACAACACCTTAAACTTGGTTTATTTGTCACTACAGAACACATTGATACAACAAGAATTTTACAGCTCCCCTGTCTTTTTGTGTAAAGGGTCCTTCAGTTCGCATGTTAATACGATCCCTGCTTCTCTCCGCTCCGCCTGGGACCAAGCGCGTTAAGATGATCCGCCATCTGAGCAAGATATATGTGCAGAGCTTAATATGGCGTCTAAATAGCGATCGCAGCCCTGGTTTTCATTACAGGCGCCACTGCATAGAGAGGGAGTCATCAGATGGCTTCTCAAAACTCTGTTCTTTTTCCAATAGGAAATACCACACACCACCACACATCTGCACACACATACACACACACACACACACACACTCCAAGAGCGAGACGGTTTTAGAAATAGCGACTCTCCATTTAAAGAGTTTCCCCCATTAAAAGCATTAGTTTCTGCTCCATGGACAAAGCTTCGCTGGAAACACAAATCAACAACAACAAAAAACGTCTCCATCATGGATCATTGAATCTTACATAACAAAATCACTTCTCAGTGTGTGAAAGTGGTAAGTTTGACGGCCAGAAACACTAGTTTCGTCAAGAGCGCTGGCAGGTATGTGCTTCTGTGAAAGCCACATTGTGTTGGTGCAGTAAGCTGGTAATAAAAAAAGGCTCTACCCTCTCACATTTGAGGAATTCAAGGTCTAATGAGGTCTGGTAGGTCTGGAAACGTGTGCAGATACAGATTTTTTTGTTAGCTATCCCAAAAAAAGTTTGCTACTCTATGACTACCTAATATCATTCATAGGAAGGGCTTTGTGTGGTTGTAATCACAGCGGCACAACCACATTGAGTTCTCTGGCCTCAGTTTAATAATGAGTACGTACTCTATCAATACTTGTAATGCCATGGTCTGTTAATGACACATGGCCCGCCCTCTATTGACTTCCACTAACTGCAGCAAAGCCCTACAACCACAGTTGTAATGGCACTATAATCATGTTATCTGATAGCAAAGTGGATGCACACATATGAAGTGCGTGTAATTGAAGTGTACAATGTGGGGCTTGTTTGTGTGCGGAGAAGACCGAGGAGTACTCATTGAGTTGTTGTAGAGATTAGAGGGGAAAATGAAAAGAGTTTGCAATGGTCTGGCCATGCAGTCACACAGAGTTTACGGTTGAGTACTGAAGAGTTCTGCATAACAGTTATAACGAATCTGAGAGGGCTCATAGGATTAAGGAGTAATAACTTGTCCAGATTTCTGATACCAAGTCAAACTCCAGGGTCCATCTCCTCGTCCTTGCAGACAGGAAGTGAGCAGCAGCCCCTCTCTCTTTCCGTGGCTCTACACCCCCCCGAAAGAAACTGGAAAGACTGGTTCTTTCTCACCAGGCGGCCTTCCCTCTATCAGCGACCAGTCAGGGGAACATGAAAACCGAGATACAGGTGGTGTGCGGCGCTTTTGTCTGGGACCTGGGGGCCGTGGTGCGTGGAAGGCCCTCTGCAAATCTGCAAACAAAAGAGCTGCCTGTGCCGTTTCTTTATCGTAGACAACGAGCTGTATTTTATTGTCGCTGTGGATTAACGCACAGAAAACTTTTGTTAGTTTGGGGTACAGAGGGTTAGAGAGATGATTTAATTTGATTTTAAATTCGTTCCGCATTTTCAGCGCATCAGAAAGAGTTTTGTTTGTGTCATTTCGGAAAAGTCTGGCCCCACCTTCCCCTCCCTGCCAGCCCCCTAGCCGACAGCACCAAGGTTGACTCAAGCATTAGGCTCAGACGCACTCACTGGTAGGTTTTTTTATTCCAGCATTGCCCAAACTGCCAACCATCTTGTGTTTTAGCCGACTCGCGAATCTCCCCTTCTGTGCTTTCGAATCAGAAGATTTCCAAAAGGTGTTGCACTTTCCAGACGGGGCACCCCTTTTTTACAAAAATATGCGCTCTGAAAGCATTCAATGCGTGTGGGAAATGGGTCAGTGAGTTCTTTAGGTGTTAGCGCACAGTGAATAGGTGAGGCATCTCGGTTTCACAGCAGTGTGGTGCCGCGCTGTCTAACCGCCTGAGGTGGATGAAATGATAATAAAAATCTGAGCGGTGCGTGTGAATAGACGGGTAATAATACCTGAATTGCTTATATATACACTCGAACTTCGGAATTAATGTTTTTGCTTGAAACAATTAATCAATTATCGGAATAGGTGACCGGTAGTCAATGGAGTAATCATGTAAAAGTTAATGACAAATGCTACTGCTGTGAAGCGGCCTTTACAGTGGGTCAGTTGATTGACAGCTCCCAATAATTAAATATTAACAACACCACATCCCAAATAAAACCTACATTGGGAAACTGTCCTCGATGTTTTTTTCGAGGGGCTGCTGGAAAACTGAATCAGAAAAACTAACAGCTCTCTGGTCAGCAAGGTGTAACTGGAGGGGGGGGGACTGTAACCATCGCAATGAATACTGAAAACGAGGCCTGTAGTCTGGTGCATTGGAGGGAATTCCTGCCCCCCCCACCCCTCACTCTCTCTCTCTCTCTCTCTCTCTCTCTCTCTCTCTCTCTACTGCCGAGTCTCATACACAAAGAGGGCACTGTACAGGCTCTGTTTATAACTAAGCAGTCCCTGCACTGCAATTTAGGAGGCGTGCAGCTCAGGAAATTGCTGGCCTCTGCCGAGGCATGCTTTCACTGAGGGAATGGTATTCATCAGCCAAGTAATTGGCAGGTTACTTTTTTAAATACCTTGTTGGTAATTACCTTATAAACAAAATCACACATTACTAAACCGAAAGGTTGTTTGGACTTGGTTTGAAGAGCTGCAACATCGATCATACCGAGCAATTTGTAGGCATCCTGGAAATATGCATGCAACATAAGCAAAAAAATGTACGACAGTGTTTCACACTGGGTGGCAAGTTATGGCTTTACAAGCTCATGAGAGTTTGGCTTTTTTTTTTAATACCACACGCTAATTGAGGGACTTGACTGTTTGCATATCTGGAAACATGAAACTGGTGTGCTCCACTAGCCAAACACACAGTATTTTTGTCATTTATTGGAGCGACGGTGTCTGTATTTTCAGAGCAAACAACAGGATCACCAGGATCTCTGAGGAGCAGCTCAGGCCCTTCCTCGCCCTGGAAACGCTCGACCTCAGCAACAACAACATCGTGGAAATAAAGGCCAGCTCCTTCCCCGCTCTGCCTCTCAAGAACCTGTGAGTGTCTCCAGTTCTGTTAGTGCCTGATAAACATTTAGTCTTAATCAAAATGTATTGTGGGTCTGAATGCTGGGAAAAGCCAAAAAATTTATGAATGTATGCATGTTTCTGTGATGGCAATAAAGATTTGAATGTGTCTCCTCATTGAATCTTTCTCTCTCAGGTTCCTCAACAACAACCGTATCTCATCACTGGAGACGGGCTGCTTCACCAACCTCTCTAGCAGCCTACAAGTTCTTCGGCTCAACCGCAACCGCCTCTCCACCATCCCGGCTAAGATCTTCCAGCTGCCAAACCTCCAGCATCTGTAAGCTTTACTGTTTTTTTGTTATTTTAGAGAAATATCTCAAGCAGGGCTTTCGAATCATGACGGTTCGTGATGCGTCTTATTTTGACATCTTGATACTGTTTAAGACTTTCCCCTCATTCTAAATATAATTACTCTCTTTCCCAAACCTTTTCTGGCCTTTGACCTGACTACACACTTGTTTGGAGGCTTATCATTTGCAAAGTTGAGGACTTAGAATTTGTTTTTTATTTGGCAGGGCAAACAAAAAAATATTAAGGTCCATTAAGTAATTTATCATGAACAATTTACTAACTTTGTAGAATGTCCTCCATATCTCTCTTCCATGGCAAGGCTTTCTATGATTGGCTGACAACTGGTCACTATATCTGTATGCCAGTATATCAGTTTTTTGCTCATGTATTGGAATCTTATATAAAAAAAGGCTTTTGTTCAGTTAGTGTTTTTTGTTAGAGTTCTAACACAGCCTTTATTTTTAAAATAAAGTATCTACACCTTTTCCTTGCTTGTAATCTTGAGCTCACTGTTCTGTTTGTTTTTCAGGGAGCTGAGCAGGAACCGTGTCCGCAGGGTGGAGGGCCTGACGTTCCACGGCCTGCACGCTCTTCGCTCCTTGAAGATGCAGAGGAACAGCCTCAGCCGCCTGATGGACGGAGCCTTCTGGGGCCTCAGCAACATGGAAGTCCTGTAAGCAAAAAATTTGCAAGCAATGTGTAAAGAGTTCTGTTCCTCCAAATGTAGTATAAGGTCTCATTGTGTGAATGTGTGTGTGTGGGCCTGCAGGCAGCTGGACTACAACAACCTGACGGAGGTGAGTAAGGGCTGGCTGTACGGCCTGCTGACTCTGCAGCAGCTCCACCTTGGCCACAACGCCATCAGCAGGATCCGACCTGACGCCTGGGAGTTCTGCCAGAAACTCAGTGAGCTGTGAGTCCACCTTTTTTTTTTTTTTCTTCTTCCCTCCTCTTTTCCCCCTCCCTCTGCACAATCTTTCTCTCCCCCCTCCTCCTCCCTCTCGTTATTCCCTGCTCACTTTCCATTCACACTCTGAACTCCCAACACTTCTCTGTGTCGCCCTATCCTCCCCTCTGGCACTCCCGCCTGCCCTTCCTCACACTCCAATTCCTCTTGTCGCCATTTACACACACACACACACACACACACACACACACACACACACACACACACACACACACACACACACACACACACACACACACACGCAGACAAAGCAGCGTCTCTTATGCTCTGACAGTGAGTGCCAACATTAAATCACTGCCAACATATTACACACCCCTTTGCCTCTTCTCTTTTCTGCCGTCACTTGAGCCAAAACACGGGCCTCCGGGACTCCTGCTTGATCTTCTTATTGTAAATAACATTATTAGTCGCAGTCCTATACAAGTACAGTCCATTAACCATTTAGTCACTTTCCACATCTAACACAACGTTACCGACAAAACTTCAGCGATTTACCCCCTCATCAACACACATTCCTGCAAGCAGATTTAATTTCCTTTGTTGTGGCTCTTGTTTACAGCAGCGGTCAGTTCAGTGTTTGCAGTGTCTGGAGTATTTTTCACAGATAGGTTGTTGTTCTTTCTCCCCCTCCCTGTGTTTCTCTCGCTCTTATCACACAAAGCTGAGAGTAAACAAGCCGCCTGTCGGCTGGGACCTAGCTGGTTATCTGATTTGTTCTCATCTGAGTTTACTTAAAAAACGCATTTGTTTCACTAGTTCTGTTTTGTTGCAAAAGCTGATCTCCTCAAAATCGCACAAAATTAGTTGAAATCGCAAATTTATTTTTATGTTTTTGTCTATCCTACAGCGACCTCTCCTTCAACCATCTGTCCAGACTGGAGGAATCCAGTTTTGTAGGCCTCAGCGTGCTGGACGAGCTCCACATCGGAAACAACCTTGTGAGCTTCATTGCAGACGGGGCTTTTCGTGGCCTCTCCAACCTGCAGATGCTGTAAGTTGTCTTTGCAATGTGACATCAAATATACTGAATGTAGTCAGTTTTAAACTACCAACTAAACATCTAGGGAACGGATACAGAACCATAAATCTGATCGCAACACAGTAAAGTGTTTTTTATCTTTTAACAGATCAGGACAAGCAGTTTGTTTGTTTTTGTGCTAAACTCAGCTAATCCTGTCTCAAGTCTGGTTCCAAATAAAGTTAAATTTAAAATGTCAAACTATTCCTTTAAGTAGATACTTTGTGTGATACAGTGTTTCAGCTATCTATAACATTAAATGTAAGTACAAGTGCTATCGCCTCCCCCTCCCCCTCTCTAAAGCCACCTCCACCATCAATCTGCTGCCTGAGTGGAAATATCCTGCCTGATTTGTTTTGGGGATGTGAAATAGATTACCGTGTTGAGGTCTCTCCACACACATAAAAAAACCTCCGAGAGGCACAACCCCGACCTCAACAACCCCCCCCCCCACCTCTCCCCTTCCTCCGCCTGACCCTCCTCTCCCACACCCACATATACCCATCCCCCCGTTCCCACAGAGAGGCTCCGTAACATTTCCCCTGGTTGGTATTTTTTAACTGGAACCAAATGTCAGCTTCACTGCTGAGGTCACCGTAGGGCAGGTGTGCAGCTAGGTGGACATGGATAGCTTCAGGGCTTCAAATCTGCCACCCCCACACACACACACACACACACACACACACACACACACACACACACACACACACACACACACACACACACACACACACACACACCCTTCCTCAATCTCAATCAGCCTTAACCAGGCATGTCGAGGAGGAAAATAGCAGTTTGAAAGCATTAGAGCAGCTGAGGGATCAAAGGAGGCAATTTCTCTGGAAAATTCTTGGCTTTTAGTGATCTGGCACTCAAATGCTGTCTATTAGGTTGTTTGGTGTAGTTTTCTTTCTGTTGATAGCAGGTATATAATGGGTCCATATTTTATCACAGTTTTGAGTTTGCGGTTTATGTTTCAGGCAACATTAATCTTAATCGTAGTTTCAGTCCCTGAAAAACAAAGAGCAAGAGCTTTTCTTGTAGAGCCGCTATTTCGCCCTGCCGTTGGAAGATCATACAATGGAGAAATCCATTAAAGTAAAGTCGGAGAGACCAATTTCTGTTCGCTGGTTGCACCAGCCAGTTTAAATTAGTAAAAACTTACATTATATCTCATCTCAGTGGAGATTTACGTAACACTAAATTAAAACAGTAAGCACCACACAAACGGGTCTTTACGAAGAGACATTTTTTACTAAATATTTACCATCTACCATCTGTTAGCTAACTAAACCCACTAGCAAAACTTGCGTTAGCTTGCTCGCTGTCTGACCCATAAAGACTTAAGAGTAATGAGGTTGCTGGTTAAGCTAGCTAAATTAACTATGAATTTATGGTGAAAAATTGTGTTTTAGAGTTAGTCGTAAGACGTTAGTTGGCCATTAGTCTAGCTAACATTATTGGTCCAACTTTTGTGATTAGGTTTATCATGTTGTTTTCAGGGAATACAATGTAAAAACCTACCCATCTACGTAATGGGTAATACAATAGCAAGCTAACGTTAGCTTTGTTAGTTGGTTCAGTTAATTACACAAACCTGGCCGTTACTGGGTGTAAATATTTAGTAATAGATACACTAGATCTACACTTAAAAACTAGTTTGTGTGGTAGAACCAGTTTTATTTTAGTGACCTGTAAATCTCCAGTTAGTTAACACTTGACAGGTTGGATTCTGATTAAGGAGCAATTTTCTGCAGGTTTTCATAAATGGGAAAATAGATATCACTGTTGAGGTAATTTGATTAGAGTTCACAAAAAGTACCTCTAATCAAACTAACAAAAAACTCACAGAAGAACCCTTAGAAAGTGTAAAATATCACAGATTCATTATATATTTAATGTTAGAAGGAGGATCTGTGGCAACACTTCCTTTAAGGGTTAACTCATACATATTTGAATTGCATGCAGAGTATATTTATCCCCTCAAATGAAGTTAAAAATGCAGCGCACATACTATATTGCAGCATTTCCTTGTAAACTTTTTTTCTATACAACACAGAAAAGCCATTGCAGACTTTTAAAAGCGCCGCAAAAGCCAGGCAGGAACTTCCTGTAAGGCATGGAGCCGCTTTGAATATAATTTTAAAGTCTCGAACATTTTCCCCTCACACGAAATGTAAAGCCGCATAGAGTTTTATTAACATCGCAAAATGCAGTTGTTTTCTGGGTGTGGATTTTTTACAAGGTGGTCTGTCTTTGTTTCTTCTGACAGGGATCTCCAAAATAATGAAATCTCCTGGACCATCGAAGACATGAATGGCCCTTTCTCTGCTCTGGACAAGCTGAAAAAACTGTGAGTTCATGATCAATGTTAACATGATGTTTCACCCTGGACTGGGTGACTTTATTGAAGATGAACAAAACAAGGCAAGCAAGCAAAAGTAAGGGTTTGAAATTGATTAGAATCTTGTGGTTTTCCCAGATTTCTGCAGGGGAACCGGATCCGCTCGGTGACCAAGAAGTCTTTCTCTGGCCTGGACGCACTGCAGCACCTGTGAGTCGGCCTTGTGTTTCACTGATTGTTTCCAAAAGTCCGAGTTGTAAACTTAGCAGGGTGAATAACACTGAGACACAGAGGCTGTTTGTTAGAGCCGTACACCCAAACTGTTTTCTCCCATTCCACTGCTTTGATGTGGAATCAAGAAAAAACTCGGCCATTAGGATCTTTACATGCGTGCCAGACTATATCGATCACCAAGGCAAGTGGAGGGAACTGTGTGTGTGTGTGTGTGTGTGTGTGTGTGTGTGTGTGTGTGTGTGTGTGCGTGTGCGCGTGTGGGTGGACGTGTGGACAACAGCTGCATTTGATTCTAATTAGAGTTTTTTCCCAGCCGCTGCCAGAGCTCAAAGCAGCCCAGAGTTGGGCCTCTCTTGATTAACACAGCAAACTGCTGCCCAGAGTTTTATTGTTCTGGAGCCCAGACCTTTTTTTCCCCTCTCGATTGAAGTTTTTGTAGCCTTCACTCTACACGGCTGATGTTGGCAGAAAGAGCAGCCATCTCTCTGTGAAGATCTTACCAGTACTAATTTCTCTTCTCATCTCTCCTCAGAGATTTGAGCAACAACGCCATCATGTCCATCCAGGCGAACGCCTTCTCTCAGATGAAGAACTTGCAGGAGCTGTAAGTATGAGCATGTTTAAGGGGATCTTAAGTTAAGTGTGGGACAGAGAACCAGGTGAAACTCATTATGGTCTGCTGGGAAAGCAAGAACTAAACGGCGCTCGCTTGAGTGTTAGTGATGACTTCACAGGTTCCTTTGACTCCTTCCACTAAAGGGTTTTTCGATGTTTCTGTTGTTGTCATTTAAGTTTTAACATCAAAATCTAGTCCAAAAGACCTAAATCACTGAAAACTAACCATTTAAAGGGATATTATTTCTTTGTGAATTAAGTTTTTTTGCGGTATCTTCTCTCCTGGCAGGCGTCTGAACACCTCCAGCCTCTTGTGCGACTGCCAGCTGAAGTGGCTTCCCGTCTGGGTGGCAGAACAAACCTTCCTGCCCTGCGTCAATGCCAGCTGCGCCCACCCGCAGATGCTGAAGGGCAAGAGCGTGTTCGCCGTCGGCCAGGAGGAGTTTGTGTGTGGTAAGTGATGCATTCACTTGGTCTAACACCACACACACACACACACACACACACACACACACACACACACACACACACACACACACACACACACACACACACACACACACACACACACACACACACACACACACACACACACACACACACACACACACTGAAACACACAGGTTTTCCATTTACGAGCTGACCCAGATTGTTCAGCATTTTCCTCCCCGTCTCCTGGTCAAGCTAATGAGCCTCATGAAGGGAACGTTGTGGAAATGTACTAGGTTAGGTTTTCAGCTTTCCCCGTTACAGTCATAGAGAGAGACTGAGGATGTATTTCAGTTCAGTTTTTACCCTTTCAGATTTGCCTATAAAATCTACCAGACATAGCTAAACAATCATTTCCAGACCTGAACACATAGAACATTTTATACAGACAATTTTAAATTCTCCTTTTTGTTGTCTTCCCAGATGACTTCCCCAAGCCTCAAATCACCGTACAGCCAGAGACCCAGTCGGCGCTCAAGGGCACCAACGTGACGTTCATCTGCTCAGCGGCCAGCTCCAGCGACTCGCCCATGACCTTTGCCTGGAAGAAAGACAATGAGGTCCTAAACGATGTGGAGATCCACAACCAGGCACACTTGAGGGTGCAGGGAGGCACGGGAGGCGAGACAGAGGTGACGGAGTACACAACCACCATGCAACTAAGTAATGTGGAGTTCTCCAGCGAGGGGAAGTACCAGTGCGTCATCTCCAACCACTTTGGATCGTCCTATTCCAATAAGGCCAGGCTCACTGTCAACAGTAAGTTGAGGATGGGAGAAACCAATCGAATGGCATGTGTCTCTATCTATAAGGTTCATAAAATGCCCTTCAAATTCTTAAAAGATTCTAATGAAATGTATTCATCCCATTTCCAGTGCTCCCTTCCTTCACCAAGATGCCAATGGACCTGAGTATCCGTGCCGGAGCAACGGCCAGGCTGGAATGTGCCGCCGTTGGTCACCCTTCCCCTCAGATCGCCTGGCAAAAAGACGGGGCACCGACTTCCCTGCCGCCCGCGAACGCCGCATGCACGTCATGCCGGAGGACGACGTGTTCTTCATAGTGGACGTCAAGGCCGAGGACATTGGCGTTTATAGCTGCACGGCTCAAAACACAGCTGGAGCCATTTCTGCAAATGCTACGCTAACTGTGCTAGGTGAGAAACAGCACTCTCAGAGCCGAAAGATATTATCTGATATTTTTGGTTCCTTGTCCCACTAACTTATATTCTATTCTTCTGCTATGGTCCTCATTTCAGAAACCCCTTCCTTCTTGCGGCCCCTCATGGATCGCACGGTGGCCAAGGGCGAAACCGCCGTTCTCCAGTGCATAGCTGGCGGCAGCCCTCCCCCGAGGCTGAACTGGACCAAAGACGACAGCCCCCTGGTAGTGACTGAGCGCCACTTCTTCGCGGCTGCCAACCAGCTCCTCATCATCGTTGACGCTGCAGAGGCAGATGCGGGGAAGTACACTTGCGAGATGTCCAACGCGCTGGGCACGGAGAGGGGCAACGTTTGGCTGGCGATCATCCCAAACCCCAACTGCGACTCTGGAGTGCAGGGCGGCGTTGGAGTCGGCATGGTGAGCGGGGCAGGATCGGATGACGATGGGTGGACCACAGTGGGAATCGTCATCATAGCTGTGGTGTGCTGCGTGGTGGGCACATCACTGGTGTGGGTGGTCATCATCTACCACACACGGCGACGCAATGAGGACTGCAGCGTCACCAACACAGGTGGGTGCATAATAGTTGTTGGAGTTTAACCTTTTTTATCAAGGTCAACAAAGGGTTCCCTCAAAAAGTATCATCATATCTGTTAATAAAAATGAAAGTGTATGACATAACTTGATGTCCTTGCTCTCCAGATGAGACCAACCTGCCTGCCGACATCCCCAGCTACCTGTCCTCCCAAGGAACGCTCGCCGACCGCCAGGACGGCTACATCCCATCAGAGAGCGGCAGCGGCCATCAGTATATGGCTTCGTCGATTAGCGGCTTCTACCTGCAGCCAAAGGACATGAACGGTAAAACACCTGTCCTTTCTGCTTTGTCCATTAAATTTAATCCCTCTGCAGCGTCATGCTTTTCTTACATGATACTGGTCCTTCAACCCGTACAGGTTTCTGTCAGCTCGATACAGGAAGTGAAACAGACATGGAGGCAGCCATCGATCCTTTGCTCTGCCATTATCAAGGTCCAATCGGCTCGCTGCTTCGCCGAGAGAACATGTACTCCACTGACCCGACAGAAGTCTTCACAGGTCTGCACGAAGCTTACATCGATAATATTCTGTTGATCATTATCCTAGAATGTTACTATAAGACATTTATATAACATAACTTTTAAAGTACAGTCATCATCTTTCTCAGTCTCTAATTGAACTAATCATTTCCCTATTTAACTTTTTTTAACCTTTAGGCTGTTCCATCGACCAAAAGCCTGCCTGCATTGACTCTTACAGCGGCAGCCTGACCAACTCTAAAATGAGGGACTACTTCCTGTCTGAGCATTTTGACCTTTGCTCCTCCTCTGTCCTGATGCAGCTCCCCAATGCAAGCCTCCACCTCATCCCCTCTCCACAGCAGAGTGACCAGCGACCAACTGTGGAGGAGGTAGAAGCCAACGACTACGGGAAGCCTTATGAGTCTCTTACCCCCTCCAACACCTTCATGGGTAGGTCTTATCATGGGTATTGTCTTGTTTTTTACGAACTTAAATGGATGTACTCTGTGCGTTGGTCTGACTTCTTGCTGCCCCCTTTCTCGCTCAGGAACATTTGGGAAGGCTCCCTGGAGGCCTAATAAGGAACTTTACCGAGGCTACGCCCCACCGTTGGTGACGCATAATGGGATAACTCTGCACGAGAATCCTTACGTCGCTGCGGACAGCGATTCAGACCTGGAGGAGAACAGTTTCACAAAGGGCTCGGCATCGGAGCAGAGCGACAGCATTTATGAGCAGCCGTTTGACAGCAGCAGGACGGATCCCTTCCCGCAGCGCAGAACTAGCACCTAGCTGAGTGACTCTTGTTTTTCATGAAGAGGACGACCAAAAAAAAGAACTTCTACCTCACTGAATGGACACTTTTGCAATAAAGGACTCCTGAAATGTGCAACGAGTGAATGTAACGGACAATTTGATGTTCCTAGAGAAAAGTTAAAAGGAGCATATTAGCAGCTGTTCGTCAAGGACACAGCTTCTGCTCAATAATATAGATGAATATATGCATTTTTTTATATAAAGTTTATTATATTTTGTAAATTGTATATAAACAGATTCCATTATTTTTGCTTACCTATTGTGTATGAGTATTTTGCAGCCCTGCCTATTCAGTTATTCCAGCTTTGAATGAAGCAATGTTTTGCACATATGTAAACAATAAAAAAAAAACACCTTAATGTGTGCTGCTGCATTCACTTAAGAGCTCTGAGTCTTCAATGATGTTACTGTCTTTATCATGCACGAGGTGTGTTTGAGATTTAGAGGATGCGGTGCTGCTGTTGGGTGTTGAACACTGGCCTTCTAGAGCAGAACCACAGACCGCCAAGGACGCCTCAGGTCTGTCATCAGTCAGCCCCCCCACCAAGAGAGCGAGACGGAGACAGAGAGGATGTTTAACCGTTTGGTCTTACAATCTGGTTCCATGTAGGGCTGAATTGTTTTTTACAAATGATAGTTTATCATGTGGTGCAGATTTACTGTTGATTTACTGCACTTATGAAGGCTTTGATCTCAGGTGATATTTCATACGTTTGCCATATCGTGACTTAAATCAATACTTAATGATTATAAAATAATGATATCCTGACAATGGTGTCAGCCATATGGCCCCCCACTGGTACTGCTGTTACTAATACTGGTACTTCTAATTATTTTATTACTACTATGGCAACAACTTTTACCTCTACTACTACTGCTACTGATTGTATTTCCTATTATTAAGGAGGGCAAGCAGTTCCGCACTAAAACACATAACAATCCTGCTTGCATACTATACATTTTGTAAATATTACTACTAGTTCTACCACTATTATAATTATTAATATTACTTGCATTACTAATTGGTCTACACCGTTGATACTGCCAGGATTCATAGCATTGCAATAGCTTATACAACTAGTAATACTGCCACTTCTTCTACCAGAAGTAGTAATAGAAGTAGTAACTGAGAGATTAGTATTCGAGTACTCGTGGTAATAGTAGCATTGAATGCAGCTATCACCACCATTGTGAATAAGACTACTGCAATCGCTATCATTAATAATGACTCTATTAACAATGATGCTCGTAATTAAATACAACTTAAATAATTATATGTAGTTCATGTTAATTGCTAGTTGTTTGAATAGCACGGCACGATGCAACTTCAAACTTTACTCTGTTTACTGGGTGACTCATCCCCTCTCCTTCCCTCTCTCCCTCCCTCCCTCCCTCCTCGCCCCCCCAGCCCTTCTCGCCTGTCCGTTTGTTGTTTCAGGCCTCTCCTCTCCAACACGAGGGGAAAAAGGTGTGCTTGTGCACCGGGGCTAGCTGTTGAAACTTGCACTTGGAAAGCGTCTTGCGGCTCTCTGCCTGCCACAGTGGAGTTTATTTACGAAATGGCAGATTCACTATGGTGGTGCCAGCAGTTTGAAGGGGATTTAGTCAGATCCCCTATTCAAGGGCAGTTGTTTAAGTCATTCGTTTAATCCAGCAGCGTGAAGAGAAAAGTAATAAAATAGATTTTTTGTCATTATCATAATGCAACCTAGGTCTGTGTCAGTTTGTGTTTGGAAATGCTGATGATGAGATTTGCTTTCATAGGACGTGTTCTTTCGCTCCCATCCTTCTGGCTGACTAATGTTTAAGTACACCTGGTTGTTGGCTACACTGTGCGGGTTTCTATGCCTTTACCCCACTGTAAAGGAATGAGGAGGTTTGTTGGAAGTCTTGCCAGTTCTTTGAGGAGGCTGCGATTAAGACAAGATGGTGGAGCCACACACATATCCAAACACCTGGGAAACAGCTGCTGCTGCTGCTGCTGCTGCTAATGCTGAGGCAACATTCAAGGACCAGTCCACTTCTGCTTTATAACGTGATCTCAGTGTGAAGTCGTGTCTTGTTAGAGCAAAAATCCAGTCAGACAAACCAGATCCTCCAGGATGAATAAATTAGGCTGGAGAGTGATACATGACTCAGTGCGTTCTGATTGCACTTCAGCACAGTGTGGTAATAGATGTCAGACCAGAACAGAAATAACTTTTAATAGTCATAGGTTTTTGCGAAAGAGCCAACATAGAAAATACTTTATTGCTATGAAACAAATTGTTTGCAATCCACGTTGCAATTCTTGTTCCCGTTGATAATCAGCTAAACATGGAGGACAGGATATTAATAGAATGTAAGGGGCTGTGTTGGTGGGGATACACTGCTTCAGGAAGCAGTGTGACATGAAGTATGATCCAGGAAGTCTGGTTTGTATAAGACCATGAGTTTGAATGTCTATGAGGTTTTTTTAAGAAGTGCTGAAGTTGGTCTTAGAATGGCTCTGATAACAAGATACGTCAGGATAAAGTTTAAACTAGCAGTAGTTGATTTCTTGGACTCTTGGCACAACACTGACATAACAACACTTTATCATTGTAACATGGCTAACATGTTTGCAAAGAGTGGCTTATTATATACATCAAGCAGACGTAGAGCAACGTAGCATTCATTTGAAGTTGTGTAAATGGCCACATGGTGAATTTACTCTACTTTTAGATCTGCTTTTGGGCTCCACCAACTCCTGAGGAAAACATTAGTCTCCTTCGCTGCTACTTACTCAAGCCGTTCACCCTTTTTAAGTGTTTAAAACTTCACGATTGTTCACCAGTTAGATGCTGTGTCTGGCCATAGTTTGGTGTAGAGCAATGAGTTCTCTGTTTGTTACCAAAACAGTAAAGTTGTGTGCCATAAAAACAAAACAATGACCTGAAAGACACTGAAAGGTTATGTAGAACTGAGATGAATGGCAGTTTGGTGATGATTCTCTGTTGGTTCGACAATACAAGCACTGCTTTTCAAAAAACACAGCTTCTTTAAGTTAAAAATGTATTGTTAGAAGAGGCAATTTCAACCAACTTCATCAACTAAAAATTCCCTACTACTCAGTATAACTCTTTCTATAGCATATACATGCTGAATACAACAAATTAACACATGTTTTACTGGAGTTGCCAATAGACATCATCAAGGAAATCTCTGGTTCAAGCTGAAGTAGGCCTGGCAGGTTGAAGGAAAGCAGATAAAGTGCTATATTTCATTACAAAATGACTCCTCGATTGTGTTGTGTTGTTACTTTTTAACCATGTAAGAGGATCTAAGGGGGACTTCTCCTTGAACTGCCTTGCTCAAGGTAACTTTATTGCAACTGTGGGAAGAAAGCTTCTTCTCCCTTCAGAGTTTAGCAAGTGAAGTGGTGGATTCAAACGCTACACAATTCCCCTTCTTGCAGGCAAAGTTTGGCACTTAAGTAAATTCTGAATGTTACAATTAAGCGGGTGGATGTAATTCCCCTCAGAAATGTTTATTTACTCCTTAAGGAAAGTCTCTGAAATTGTTGCAACCAAAAGACAATTTGTGGCAAGCGACTGAGGCGTTTCCACTTTTTGAAAGGCACTGTGGATCCTGCAGTCTCCTGCCGAGTCTGCAACAAGCGACAAACTTCACATTTCCAGTCGGGCGGAGGGAATGAAAACACCAGCCAGATTGCAGAATAATTTCCCCTCTTTGATTCCGCGTCCAAAGAAATGAGACAGGAAGTTGACAATTCCTCCAGACCACCAATGACTGGCAGACGGCTGAGGGAGTCTGCTACCCCCTGCTCTCAGATCAGCGTCTAATCTACATCGTCTGACCCCGGAGTGTTTGTGTCAGCAGTCAGACACTGATCCAGGGTCAGCTCCTAAGGCCATCTCTGCCCTCTGTACCCCAGGGACCGAGCCAAGAAAATGAATTTAGCATGCCACGGTCTTATCTCATTGCCAGACACTCTGAATTTTGTAGCTAATTTGCCTTCAATATTGCCAGATGTGGTGACATGCAGACAGATGTTTATTATATTAAATAGCTAAAGGCAGCTCGCAGAAATGATTATTCCTCTGTTATGAAGCTCAGGAAATCAACTGGAGCACGGGTGTCTGGCTTTTACAACCACTGGGCTCGTTTCTACATTAGATATGCTTTGTCAGTGCTGAAATATACACATTTAAAAAATGAGGTGACCCCAGCTTTTTTGTATGTGAGGTCACACTCACTTTGGGACCAACTGTTGACAGACAAATCCAACAAGATTTGTGTTGTGCTGCTTTCACAGGTGGTTTTTGCCTCTTACTGGCTTATCATTTTAGGTTCCCTCTTATGCATCAAAACATTTCAATTATTCACAGATTATCTTCAAGCTTGGTGAGAATTTTTTGACCATATGGAATCACAGAAACAGCATTCGCCTGGCGCAAACACCAGCTGAAGGCCGACTTCAGCTTGGAAACACCAAGCTGCAGAAATCCCACGGTCATATAATATGTTCGCACGAGCTGCCATCAGTTTGAATCCCAGCACGGACTCCATAAAACCCCATCAGACCCCATCAGACCATCTCTTTTCAATCTCCAATCCAGCCAGGGCTCTTTGTATGATTAAAAGCATATACAATGGCTTTGCATCTTGCAGATGTTGCCATAAATCACCGGTTGGCCCTGCCTCTGCAACTGGCTGCCTGACAAATGTTCCACAATAACTGGGGCCCCCACCCTACCCTTCCAGTAAAAGAGAAGAAAAAAGAAAAGGAGTACAAGAGAAAAAAAAAGCCTGGAATTTCTACCCGGCTGCTTGTAACTCTCTCAGGACTATTGTAAAGTCTCAGCCCTGTCAGCACAGGTGGAAACCTGAGGGGTCGTAAAAACCAGAAAAGAAAAAAGGCCTGCCCACTCCAGGCTTTCTCTTTCCCAACAATGTCTTAAACTCCCCGCTGTCCCGGCCAGCCCTCCACTGTGACTAATTCCACACAAATCTAAAGAGCTAAATCAGTCAGGCTGCTTGTGTGTCTGTGGTCGGCAATAACCGACACCCCCAAGCCTGTAAAAGACACAACCATAATGGCTGAGACTGAGACCAGGCTGTGAATCACAGTCTGTGAGGCATCGGAGAAAGATGCTATCTGTAGGCACTTTCAAATCTCAAATCTTCAGCCTTGTATTTTATAAAGGTTTTACACTGAAACTGTGAGAAGTGAAAGCCAATTAAGAAGAGTTGAACTGGACAGTTGAAGTCCAATTTTCCCTTTTCCTGCAGGTTATATCAGCCTGTAGAGACTGATTTGAGGGATGGACACTGCGATGACATTCTAAATCTATCGAAAAAGCTTTGGCAGTTTGGCTTTGTTGAAGGCCAACTTACATTAAAAGTAAAGTCCTGCACTTTTAAAGGGTGTGACATTTTGTAAAACAAACTTATTCGCTTTCTTACTTTATTTCTTTTGAAAGATGAGAAGATCAAACCACTCTGGTATCTGTTATAAGGTATGAAGCTATGTTATTTGTGTTATCTCTCTGCTGTTTGGTGCTGGGCAGTCAGTGAGTGGGTTTATTAGAGTTCTTCAACTTAAAACAGTGAAACAACCAGCAGCAAAAGCTCTAAAGCAGGTTCACAGACCAAAAACAGTAAATTTGAGGGTTTTAACACCAAAACAATGAGCTGAAGGTCGATAAAATGCTCTGTAGAACGGAAAGAAACCGCACATTTGGGTGAAAATTCTCTGTGGGTTTAACACTCTGAGCGACACTTGTTTGATCCACTGTTAGTTTAAAACAAATATTGGTGCAGCTTTAATAGTCTTTGTTGTTGTCTAGTAAACTGGACCTTTCCCCTTGGCGTACATATAGGCTACACTATGTCTGAAAAGGCGGGTTCATACTGCATTTCCTCGCAGCTTTTGAGATTTGAGGTATTTTGTAATGTGGATTTTGATGGTTTGGCGTTAGGTGTGAGGCCTTGTAGTGATGAGAGTTAAAGATTTATAAGCATAGACACTGACAACAAACTGCCCGAGGCTAAGCTGTTTCCCTGCACCTGGGACACTCAGCCATTCTTTGTTTTACGTTTACAGCTTTCCTTATAAGTCTCGAATACTTTTCTGGAATGCACACCAACTCAGAACTGCTAGCAGGGCATTAGCTACAACCAGCAAACCCGCCTATGGTTCCAGTGTCAAACACCTCAGAAGTAATCCCGAACAAATTGCCAATAAGCAGAAAATTGTTGTCTTTAGTCAAACACTGTGGATGTGTCCAGGCTGGTGGAGAGTTGACCCGAGGGATTTTTAAACGAGCCACAGGAGGAGAAAAATGAGGAGAGGTGACCTTGCAAGTTTGGTTTAAACTCCAGGTGGTTTCTGCTCATCCTGTCAACACTATCTGTCTCTCCTTCCTTGTTGCATTCTTTCCCTGTATGCAAAGAGAGTTGTGACATGGTGGCTGGTGTTGCTGGCAGCCTGCAATTATTATCTTTTCAATTTGCTAGAGCCCATTTGACAGTCTCTGGAAATCTGTCAGAGTGAAGACGAATAAAGACATGCACAGATAGCAACATAAGTGAAGACATATTACTTGAAAACAGACAAATGAAGGTCCACAAATGAGAATAACCTAAACTTTTATGAAGTAAAAATAATCAAATAAAAATAAATGGTGCCATTATTATTAAATATTAGTGAGAAGCAAACCAATAATCATAAATGCATAGCATTGTTCCTCAACATATCCAAAACTTGCATTTTGAATCAGATCTACATCATGCTATTTGCATTTGGGCGCTTTCTCTATCCATTAAGATGCTGTCCATGCTGTTGGGTGTCATGGTCTCTCTTTTTTTTCTTACTGGCTACAGGAAACTTCCATGTGGTTGTGGGGGGTTTTATGCTCCCACGCCAAAATATCTGTAAAAAATGCTGCTAACTTTAGTTAATATGAGACAATTCTTGTAATAAAGATAGAGCGCATCTTAGTCCTCAACATTACGTGTGCAGCAATCTTCAATTTTAAGCTAACTATAGCATTTCTGTATGTTAAGGTAAAGCATTTAACAGTATGTAACTAGTGGAATGTGGATAAACCAGAAAGCTATGCAGTATTATATTTGCAAGTGCCATGGCTTACCAGTAGCTTGCTAACATTAGCTTGCTAACTTATTCTACTGTCATTTTAGTCATCAACTGAAGCCCAGGTAGAGAAAGGGTGCTAAAATAATCCTTTGACATGCTGAAATCTGAGATTTTTACAGGCATTTAATTCGGATTTCAGCCCAGAGTACGCGTGGCGCTCTGTCTCTGTATCAGTAGGCATTACACACATCTGGCAGCAGCAGCTGAAAGCTGGATATAAATGATTGCACAAAACCGTATTGATCCTTGTGGGGAAAAACTGCAGAGCAAACAGTGATAGCAAATATAGAGATTGAGAGGCCTAAAAATGTCACTGACAACATTTGCAACACTGGAATATATCAGGAAGATGCAAGGGAATAAAAAAGTAGGAAAATTATTCCTTTGAGATGCACATACAAATTCAAAAATGTGCCACAACTGCCACGTGAGTGTACATTTTAAAACCAGTCTAAATAAAGCTAATAGACATCAGTCTTCATTCTCCACATGACCTTTGACCTCGTGGTGAATCAACACTTCAGGCACTCCTGGGTCAAACACACTGACATTGAGTGTGTGCTTGACCCCAGATTATGAGCCAAGAGACCCCCCCCACACACAAATTAACCCAAACCTGTCTGTTTAACACCTCTATTCAACCACTCACCTTTTTTTAAACACCAATATTGATAAGTTTGAAATCCCAATTAGCAAATATTTTGTTTAGCTTCCAAATTTAATACTTTCTGAATGTCGGAATAGGTAGAAATTAAACCTTGAAGATTTTTTTAAAAACATGACAGGAGTTCAGCTAAAAACATGTGCAAAGTCAGCAGTCTTTGTTTGACAGTTAAAGTGCATTAACTGTTTTTTATTATTAAAAGGCCCAACGTAGTATTGTAAAACTGAATGTAAAAAATATAGTTTCTCATTCATGGTGAATAAAGAAGATGGGATTGTGGTGTTTTTTTTTCAATTTTTGGAGCCCACCGCCCACCCCGCCTCAGTTTTCAAAAGGCGTGAGGTGTGAGCAGTCCCTAGGAATGATGGGAAAAGCCTTGCGCTGACAACGAGCAAACAAACACTAAAGGTTTTTAATTTCAGGCCTAGCCTGCTGTCGACAGCTCAAACAAATGAAAGCAAAGGAAGGAATGAGGACGGATGGGGGGGAGAGAGAAAGACTAACATGACACAGCTCTCATCGAGCCGCTTTCTTTAAAAAGAAGAAATATATCCCACCTTTTGTTGATGCTGAGAGTTCTTTGTAGACCTAATCTGATAACAGGGTGTGAGTGTTTTCATAAATTAACCTGGCCACTATTTGCTGAGACCCAGAGCCGCCAAATTGTGTTTGTGAAACCTGCTGTGCTGAGTCTCTCTAAGGGAAGTAACATGTCCAAACAAAAGTTTCACCTTGGACTTATTATAAGACTACATCTCAATTGGATTTTTCGATTTCTTCTCAGGGAACGAGTGTTTGGACCACCACAGTTTATATGTTGGCTGGAATGTTATAGCAATTAACTCATACTTTCTTCATGTGTGCCAGTCATTAATGAGTACAACATGGCCGGCTTCTCCACGAGATTAATTCAATCTTGGCTTTTTTTCCTCATGTGGATCCAGCATTTGGAGCATACGTATACATACAAAGATGAAAATGTTCATGTACAAACATGAAGGCTTTTTGTGAGGTTAATAGCCACAAGAAAGCCAGATTTTGCATCTCTGTAAGTAAAAAGTGTTCCACACGCTTATGCATTTTCCAGCCTGGTGTCTGACAATCAATCCGCCCCGTACCGTCACACACAGTGAACCCCACGAGCGTGTTCTGGCAGGCAGTGTTGTGCAAACAAGCGCTGCTTTTTAGAACAACTGAGCTGTCGAATATTTATTGTTTGGTTAAGGTTTCAGTGAGAAATTACGACATCAGTAGGCGGCATAGGAGCAGCTCGGCAAAGGGGGATTTCCCACTTTCCCCTCAGACCAGCGCCGTCTGAGCCTGATCAACGCACTGAAAGACAGCAGTTTGGATGGATAGTTTGTCTTTGGCTGATTCCCTTTGAAACTCAAAGCAGCCATAAAACAAAAAGAATGTTTGCTTTTGAAAGCTGTACGGATATTTGTGGTTTGAAGTAGCTGATAGATGATGTTTGGTGCATTACAAGAGTTTTATTGTCAGAGTTTTATTCTTGTCAGAGTGGTAAAGCCTCTGAAATCACACTGATGAAATGTCATCATTAAAGGGCTCATCTTGAAGGAGGTCAGTTCTTTGTCTATTGTTTTCAATGTATGAAAGACTATTTACTGCTCTACATAAGACACATGGTTTTTAGACGATAAGACAAGAGTCGACAGTACAAATACCTCTGTTGAATAAACCTTGTGTGAGGATCGTACCGTTAGCGACATAGCTTTACCAGCTAGCTAGCTCGGAGAACTATTTTGATTTATACGTGTTTGCATCTACCCAGCTGGCTAGCCTTTTAGCGGTTAGCTAGCTGTTAGCTGTGCCCCTCTTTTGTGTGAACTGCTGCTGGTGTCAGCCAATCAGAGACTTGTTAAGGATTAACTGTCTGTGACTGTGACAGAGAACACAAGGTGAACGTTATAAGTAGCGCGATTGCAAACAGAGTCAAAGGAATGGTGCTTTTAGATGCTAATCTGACGCATCCACACAAAAGCTTTTCTTTTGTATCCACAAAAAAGCATAAAGAATTCAATTCTAAAAGAGTTCTAAAGACAAAACCCAACAACAGAATAAAAGTAACACGTTGGCTACACACGCGATTTTTTAGCTGTTGAACTCTGGTATTTGTTACACTCTTTTAAGTTCACTTGATTGAAACCGCTTTGAATAACTGCATAAAATAATAAAACTTCATATCAAAGCAGAACATTGTGACTGATATTTAATGACCCTATATATCAGTCTAACTCTGCTAAAAAAAAGTGCTGAGAAATACAAAAATAATCCCTCGCAGGCTTTAACATGTCATGTGCTCGCAGGCCCACCCAGAAGAGTGACTGCAGCCATTTCTCTTTTTTCATAAGCTATTTTATCATCGGCTCTGTTGTGCTGAAAACGTACACACGTCCTCCCACACTGACTCAGTGAGCTCCAGATGGAAAACATGGATCCATCTTCCCCCCAGTGCCAGGACGGGCATCTTTACCCTCTCTTCATAACAAAGATTTTCAAATGTTTTCCAGACTGGATGGCAGCAGCCGCTGTGTCGGCGACTGCATCGGCGTCTTGGATAATGTCTTGGCACCTTCAGTTCAGTTTGTGAGACATAAATAAGTCTGTTTTACGCTCTGCCAGGCAGGCTTGGGTGGGGGGGCTCCGGCTGGCCTCCTCCCCTGGTCCGCACATGGTCCTTCCCTCTGGTCAGGACAGGAGGACATTCACATGCTCTTGTTTGCTGAAAATATCCGGATGTCTTTATGGCGAGGCTTCATTTAAAAATTTTATGCTGTAGAGCCTTTAAAATATTCCTAAATTAACATGTGTCTCCAGGGTAATATTTGTGATTCATGGGGCTATAAAGTCCAATCACGGCAAAGCATCAATGAAAAGGGTCGTCCGATACGGTTGAAAAGAGACACACTAAATTTAAATGAACAATGATTTCAAAAGAGGGCGAAATGAGAAATGTGTATGAAAAGAAAGATTTAAAGTCAAGGTATGGGTGGGAAAAGGAAAAGAGGGACAGTGAGAGAAAGAGGAGAGAAGGCCTGGAGAGGCTACGTCTATCCTGGCCTGAATTACTATCATTATTGTAATGACTCTGTAATGTTTTCTTTCCTGGACCAGTAATTGTTACCAAGCCTGCTGTTCAGAGGTGCAGGTGGACAAATTGCTGCCGAGCTTTACTTTCCATCATAGAGAGGGGAACATAATCATTTCCAACCATGCAGTCCTCAAACAGGACTTTCCCCCCACTCCATCGAACTGTTGGCATTCATGGCTGTTTCACTCACCAAACTATGATCAACAAAGTCACATTTTTATGCACGAAAACAAAGAGAGATCTGATAGATTTGTACTCCTGTGAAACAAGTTAAATATTCCTTAAACCTCCTCTCTTCAACAGGTAGGAGTCTGATAATAAACCATAGTATTTTTAGTACTTGCAGTTCTTGTCTAAAATCTATTACAGGATCGGTAACAATCTTTTTTAATATGGAAAGAATGCAGAGTTTTCCTGAAATTCTGCCATTTTCAGCCCCGCTCTCCAGCTCTCCACATGAGCCACAGTTGTGTTGTATCTGAATGTATTGACCCTTTTAAACTTCCACGGCCCATATAACCCATATGAACCCCCATGACTCTTAAAACCAGCCAGATGTTGCTTTACGTCTGAGATCGCTATGAGGTTTCATGACAAGGACTCGCAGGATTGAAGCAAATTAGTTTGCTGATGTGAGATTGTGAGGTGAGAGGTAGGACTATGTTTCTTTATTTAATCAATGCATGAATGATATTTCATTAAACTGGTCTAATTAGTGAAGTATTGGAAAAAAGAGCTGCTCATTGTAGAAAAAGCCTACTTTGAAACAGTTTCAAAGAAAATGTCCATCATGTTTCTATTAAAGTCATATTATTGTCCTCAACATTCAATTCAATTCAGTTTATTTTGTATAGCCCAGAATCACAAATTACAAATTTGCCTCAGAGGGCTTTACAATCTGTGCACATGCGACATCCTCTGTCCTTCCCTCACATCGGCACAGGAAAAACTCCCCTAAAAACCCCTTTAACAGGGAGAAAAAAGGAAGAAACCTATGGGAGAACGACAGAGGAGGGATCCTTCTCCCAGGATGGACAGAATGCAATAGATGTCATGTGTACAGAATGAGCAGCATAACAGTTCTTAGATACAACACATTCAATGTATATGACATAAATGATTCATATAATAAGACTACTTATAATAACAGCAGCAATTATTACAGTAGAATTATAGCCATGAAAATAGGGATAGTAATGTGATTAATAATAATAATCGAAGTAGCAGTGGGTGTCAGTCGGCTCACAGCAGGAGGCACGACTACGGTCCAGGTACCACAACGATTCATGGAAACCTGCAGAACGAGAAAGCAAAAGGGCTTCAGGGTGGAAGTAAAGCTAAAATGCTTAATGGTACAGGTAATAGTAATAGTAATGTGACTAGTAATAATAATGGTGGTAGCAGTCTACTTCCGCTTTGGATCCTACATTTCCCAGGATGCCTTTCAACTACCCCCCAGAGAACATGTCTGGACTTATTGCTCCCAGTATTTTTAAAAAGTGGGAAGAGAAAATGATGACAGCCGCACTACACACATTAGTAGAGCAAGATTTCGAAGTAACCAACTGAGTTATTGTCACGCCTCCTCACTCAGAACTCCACTCAGTCTTGTGCTTGCATTGCATTTTGGTCTATTTTATGCTACTGTTGTTGTACAATTTGACCTCCAATGATTGCTTTGGTCCGTGTAAACTGGTAATGGTGTAAGGCAGGCTCATCCAAGGTCTCCCAAAGCTGTATGCCATTTTCAGACATTAATGTGACTCTCCTTTTTTTCCCACCAGCGACTTTCTTTTCAGTCCCAGATGTTCCTCCGTTGAGTTCTTTAAAGTCTTAGCAGGCGCACATACATCAAAAGGCGAATTCCACATCTTTTGAAAGTGTTGTAATTACCAGTGCGAATGCAGCACATATGTGGCGCACACTGCATCAATCATACAGCAACACCTGATTTTAATCGCCACGCCATGGCTGCAGCAACCGTATTGACACCCACAAAACTGCCGAAAGGATTTTGATATTAAAAACTCTTAATTTTTAAAGAAAAAGGCTTGACGGCGACCGGCAGTCATTGTTTTTAATGAAATGACAAAACACATTCTCGTGAGTACAATGTTATAACCCTCTTCCCTGCAGTGAGTCTGACTAATCGGCCCCGACATCACGTCTTTCATCAACACCACAAATAAAAACACAAAAATGTAATTTAGCTTTAGGGAAGTTCTGTATTCTCAGACTTAACCACATAAAATGGTTTTCAACAACTGAAACTGTGTTGTTTCTGCACGACACTTACTAGAAATGACCTTTTTAAGTCTTGTCTCTGGCCACTTTATGAATGTAAACGATCCCACTATTCAATCTCCTTTTAGCTCTGTTTTTGGTCTGCACCAACTACTCACCAGCTAGTTGCAAACTTTGCCTGTCTGCTGTTTGGTGCTGGCCAGATATAGTGTACAGTGTGTTTTTAGATTATTGTCACTGAAATTAACTGTGCGCTACTTCTTTAGAAAGTGATACTGAGACCAGTGTCCAAAAAAGCCCATGGGAACTGTAGAGTCTGGCGTTAATTCTTTGTTTGTCACTACAAGGGATCCCTTTAACATTATAGATGGTCTTTTCATCCATGTTAAAATAAAAATATAGAGTAGAGCAGCTTTAATTTTTTTATTGGATCCAACAGCTCAACTTGTGATAATAATTTTGGTCAGAATACATTTCTTTCCCATAATGATTGTAGAAGAGAAAAGCTCTTATTTCCCTGCTCTGCTTTTGGGCTTGCTAACAATCCCGATCAGCTCTTTGCTGTCACTAAAAATTTCGCAATCTGGGTGTTCATCAATTATGACACTGTAAAAGGGCTTCTCCTGGTATCCATATGGATTTGACATGCCGGGCATCATCCACATATGTTATTACGCAGGCCCGTGGCTTATTGTATTTGGGCCCTCACCCACCACTGAGCCTCACCATGCTGCATGGGATATGTTTCTGGTCAATGACTCATGCAGCATGTTGAACCACGTGAAACCACAGCTCTGTGCCCTTGTGTTAGGCTGCCAGGAGGCCTACAGTACTGTCGGAGCATGCCTTACAAGCCGTTTCCATGCTCTCTCAGCGAGCAAACTTGCAAACAGCTGCGTTTTCCATCAGAAGTGGTTTCTTGAGTTGTGTTTTTTTTCTACCCCTGTCTTCCTGAGGGGGCCGGGCGGAGTGACAGGATCTGGGGGATTGGGAGGCAGGGTTGCAGATAAAAGTGAGATGTGCCTTGCACTCAGCGGTACGGTCCACGCACACACTTATTAGCAACAAAGTCTTGAATCATGCAGACTAAAGTTTTACTGCCTGTGGAGGCAACTTAAAAAAGGTCACCGTGGCCTGTGTGGCAAACCCAATCAGAGTGTTTTGTTAACTAATGAACTGTGGGATGAGCCACTTAAACTCACATTGAGAATAAATGCTTTTAGTGAGAAATGTTTCGTCTTGTTCTGACTTCAATTCAGTCTTAAATATGTGCAGTTTGTTAACTTAATGGGGGCTTTAAAAAGAAAACACATCATTAATTCTACTGTACTGCCAAACCTCCAATATGCCGTGTGTGTGTATCACACAAGCACAAATATTTAAAAACAGGGTTTAATTTGTGTTTACATTGTGATACAATTCCTGAGGTTTATTTACAGGTTAATAAATTGGATTGGGGCCAGTGTAATGTGAAATTTTACCCAGAGGGCTTCTTGTGTGAAAAAGGAAGCAGCATCAGAGCGACCTCTAGTGGTTCCACACACACATCCAGTTTGGATTTGACGAGGGGAAGCTGATAGTTTCAGCATAGTGAAGCACCATCTAAACCCAGGACCAATTCAAAATGGAAAAATATGCCAGGACAGACACCCGAAAAACATGCTGAAGAGCATTTAACCATGTTCAGATACTAGTCATAGAATATTACATTTTTGTGTGGTTGCAATAACCTGACAAAATGCACAACAGAAACAGGTTTTGTTGGTCTGCATCAAACTGATTTTCATACACGTTTGCACATATTTTGCATTGGCTAATTCAAAGATTTGAAAGGAGTCTGACTGGGCCACCTTTGCAAGCCGACTGCTTTTGTAATATGCAAATAACTCTCTTTACTCAAGTCACCAAAGTTGCCAAAGTTCACAAGAAGATCAATGTGTTTTGTTTGAGATAACTGGAGTTTGTTCAGGTTACATTCTCTGTGTGTTTTCTTTAAGTTTACTCTTTAATTACCCGTCAGCTCAGGCAGCGAAAAAGTCCCTGTGCCGGTGGCTGATCAATAGTGCCGGGCGGCGATGTTAAAAGCTGGATAGCGACTGATCCTGAGTGTCTAATGAGTATGATGTGCAACAAAGATACGGGGGTCAGAGCCGTCCTCACCCTCCTGAATAATGAACCCCATGTTGAGGTAGAGCCGACCCAGGTTAACTTGGGGACAAGATAATTAGACAGATTGCTGCAAAAGTTCAAGAAGCATTCTTGTTTAGATTTAAAGCTCTGATGATCAATGAAACACTGTGCCATTAGTTTGTTAACATTCTTGCTTCTCTCAGGACCCAAACATTTGCTTGATACCGTGAATAAAATATGGCTTGATCAAAACTGCTAACCTGTCCAATAAACATGTGCCTGTGTGTCATGTTACCTTTGATTATAAATTGTGTGTTCTTGTTACTAGAGAGGACCAAAATGCACTCAACTAAATGTTATCAGACTGATTTTGACCAAAGAAAATTGAACGTAGGGGTAATTGTAGCCAAGTCTTCACATCTGTGTGGCTCAAGGACACCCTGGCAGTTTAAGGGATCAAACCCTTGACCTTCCAGTTACAAGACAGTTGGGCTATTTCTACTCTACTGGGCTATTTCCCACTCTTCTGTCCCAGTTCTTATCTACTGTGTCAGAGACAGGGAAATGTCAGCAGAAATGGGCATCAATCCTCCCCTCACACAGGTCCTCAGTGAAGACGCGATAATCCCTCTGGTTATGGACGTTCAGGTTCAGCGGCTCTGCCGCTGACAGAACTCAACCGTGACAAAGCCGCCAGATTGGAGGACAGTTATCTGGATTCTCGACGCAGGAGACGGGCTGAGAGGTCAAAGCAAATTGGCTCACCAGAGAGTGGAGTCGGCCCTTCAGGCAATATCCCGCTCCTCCCTTCAATGAATTGGAGGTCCCACCGGCCGCCCGCTCTGCTCGAAGAAGGCCGGACTCTTCACGCAAATGGGGCGGACAGGAGGACGAGGTGATCCTCCGATGTCCTTGGAGTTTGGATGATAAAGAATTGAATGGTTGGAAAGATTTTGGTCTTAGCTGACTTCACGGGGCTGCAGGACTCGAGACCAATCTCAAGATCACTTCTATGCCCTCTTGGACTATTAAAAATAGGTTAATTCTTGGGGGTTTGGGAGTTCTTTTTTTTTTTCTTCTTCCATGTAGAACGTAACTGTTTATGATTCTGACAACAAGGGTTACAGTTTTGGATCAGATCCGTCTTGATCCATATTAAAACCCTTTTCTTAAAGCTGCACTTATCAATATTTTGACAGTGACAGACCCACAGAAAATCCTCCCCAAACTTTGCAGATTCCCCTCAACTCTACGGAACATTATAGCATCTTTCAGCTAGATTGTTTTGATGTTACGGCCCACAACTTGACTGTTTCGCTTCAGTATCACTATTCTCATCAACCTAATTTCCTGTCGCAGCAGGCAGCTGTTTTCAGAAAAATAAATCTCTGATAAAACCGCTGCCTGCACCAAACAGCAGACAGAAAAAGTTAGCAACTAGCCGGTGAACGGGTCAAGCAAGTAGCACCTTAAGAGACAAATGTTTCCTTCAGGAGTTGGTGGAGACCAAAATAAAGCTAAAAAGAGCAAGAATACTTTTGTCAAGGGGCAGCATTAATGCTAATGATTCTCCATGTCTGCTGAATGAGTAAACAGGCAATCATTAGCTAATGTGTGTGCAATAAATGCCATGTTTACATTTGTAGTGCAGCTCCCAAGAGATTATTTAATGCAGGTTTAAGCGATCCAGATCTGTTACGTCAACCTTCGTCCTTATGCCAATTTGTATATATATGTAGATTTCATTTTATTCTGTGTGTGCCGGCACTAAGTGCTGATCTCCTGTGTGAGAAACCAAAGTAAGTCAAGGTTTATTAGCCACAAATTCACTCCTAAACATAGGTGTATCTATTTTTACATCTTCTCTCCCCCTCTGTTCAGTTCTATTCCATTTAAAAGCGTCTGCTAAATGACTGTAATGTAATTTCTTCTCCTTGCTCCACTGTTTACATTTTTTGTGACATTTTTTCTGTTTTGCCCACTCTTTCTTGACATATCCCTAAGCTTTCAATCCAGTCTACAGAGTTTTATTAAATTGTACTTCTAAATTACTTGTCAAGGTTAGCAGAGCTGGCTGTTAGAATGTATTAATGAGGCCGCACCTTTAGGGAGATTTAATAAAAAGAAAATCAGCCCTGCTCTTACCCCAGGACATTGTCCAGCGGTTGTTATGTAAATCACTTAGGCCTAATTAATACCATGCATATCATTAGCAAAATGGAGATTCAAATGCCAGCATGCGTTAATTACTGTTGTAGAAGTCATCTACATGTCTGCAGTGAAAGGTAACCGTCTGCCAGGGCTAATTTACTTGAACTATTCTCATCTGCACTGGAAAATGAGAAATGACATGTAGAAGCTTTCAGAAATAGAGGAGAAAACACACATATTACAGCAAATATAGCAACTTCGTAGTGTAATCTCATGACATCACCTTATTAAAAAATATTCACATTGACATCACCTGATTGGCCTACATGTGTTTCAGAGATTTAACATACATTTCTGTGTTTTTGCTGTTTGACTGTACTCAACTCTTACACAGGATGTTTAGCAGTATCAAAATGATCTCCACTGTGTATGTGTGTGTGTGTGTGTGTGTGTGTGTGTGTGTGTGTGTGTGTGTGTGTGTGTGTGTGTGTGTGTGTGTGTGTGTGTGTGTGTGTGTGTGTGTGTGTGTGTGTCTCAAGGGGATTTCCTGATATAATCTTCAGTCCTTTCATTCCTAATAAGCGTCATTCAGTGTGCCACCCACAAATCCCTCGACTTACTGTTGCTATTGAGACGACGTGGGAAAAGGCCACACAACTAACTCACTCACCGTTTTGCGTTTTACTTTAAATTACTGAAAACATCACGACCCTGTGTTGTAGAAAGACAAATAATTAATCTTGAACCCAAGATGTATGACAATCCATGAAAAGTTCCAATAAGTGGCACAGACAGTATTGTAGATCCTGTCAAATATCCGATTTGAATATTAAAAATTATAAATCTTATATAAAATGTGCTTTTTGATTTATTTGGGACTCTAATTGCAGGTGGTTTAACTCCAGCCAGCCCTTAGTCATGTTTATATCATACTATTCTGTTCCTTGTGCCATATTGCTATCTCTCCTGCACTTTCAGTCTCCACCACTCTCTCCTGCTCTGCACTAACCCTGTTGCCGCCATTCGCCTCACCTGAGCCTCCCCTCCCACCTCCTCACCTGAATCTCATTTCCTCATTAATCCCTCAGGCTGGTCCAGTTTCACTTCGCCTCTGCCCTTTGTCTCAAGTCATTACAGTAAGATTTGGGACTTGTCCGGAGTCTGGACTTCATTTCCAAGACTTGAGGCTTACTGGTAGGTTGAAAAAATAGTAACTTTTTCTCAAGTAAAGACAATGAGATGAATTAACGTCTTTTCTTTTTTGTGATTTCCGGTCAACCAACCCATAATCCAGGTTATAGAGGGCCTTGCTTGGAGAGAGTTGTGCCAAAAAGTTGTGTTTAAATTAAACAAAATTCAACTAATACAAAGATGATCTCTGCCAACTTTAAACAGCTCCTTAATTAATCCTCAACTTGCACACATAATTAATTGATATACATGCCCGTCCACCCCCCCACCCCCCGCTGCAGTCTCAAACAGTGCTTTCCTGCTGGGGAAGTTAATTGTCAGGTTGGAAGGTTCGCCTCCAGAGGATTTGTGCTGTGAATTATAATGATCCCAACTTTTTCTTCCACGGTCAGTGTTGCCTGTTAACCACATAATGAATTATATATCACATCCCAAAGTATCACATGCACTGTATTATGTACAATAAATACAATCTGTTGGCAGTTATGGATAGACTCACTGGCCATCGCTGGTAAAAAAAAAGTATAACTAGGAATATTCATTATTATCTGATATATCTGATATTTCGGTGTAAATAAAGTTTTACTAAGAAATCACCTCTGTGGTGCCCACACACTGCATTGCCCATGATAAACATGATAAAGTACCCTCCAAGTGACCCAATGTGCAAGAAACGTATATATACATCCAGTACCTACAGTTGGACTGATATTTATATACATTACTGTTTGTCTATTAGAAGTATTTTCTTATTCATTTCGTTCTTTTCCATGTTCTTCTTCTCCTCATCTTGATATGTATCCTCATATACATGTGTTCAGATATGCTGTCGACTGATAAAACAAGGTTCACGGCGGCCATCTTTAGATATGCACTCTTGACCTCAATCAGCTGAACATGATTTCTTCTCCTCGGGCTAAAGAACAAGCGACTGGACTTGATATATTTTCTTTGTTCAATTGTTTCCCCAGAGTGCTAGAGATGGAACAGAAAAATGACCACCTTGGCCAAAGGATGCCATGTCGACCAGCTTCTCCCCAGGTCTGCTTGCGTTCATTCCAAAGTCATCCAAGACATTTAAAAGCAAATGTGTCTGTTGGAGTCAAACATATTTTCCCCGAAGCTAATTACTTACTTTTCATTTTGTTCTGAAAATATGCACTGTGCAGAAACTTTCACGGCCTTCTTCATAAAAATCGAAATACCGATCCCTCTGTACAGCTAAATAATTCAGCAGTTTCTCATTATCAACTCCACCCCTGTGAAGAGCAGACACCTTAAAACTTCACAAAGGCAAGTGGGTGTCCTCGCACTCCATCGCCTCTCCGCACTACAACTAAATCTGGCATTATTCTAATTAATGAGACGAGTTCATTAGTGCTCTCGGGGTTAATGTGTTGTCCTACAGCAGATTAGTGAAGGGAATTCAGTGTTGCTGGAGCATCCTAATTAGATCACAGTGGGTGCTGCCTGCTTGAATAGATGGAATAATGAAAGTCGTCACTCTTCGCAGCGGCAACTTCATTACTGCGCCCTAGCTCTGCTCATAAAAGGCCCAACGTTCACCTGGAAATGGATTCAATTATACTGTATGTATCAATAAAACAGTAACAGCTCTTTTTTGGATTGGATGTTCTGATGATGTGGATTGGTGGCACCAACTGCCATCCAAAGGACTGAGAAGGTACTGCAGTCATGACTGAAGAAAAAGGAACTGCTCCTCAAAACTAAATGACCACAATGTACCAGCTAGAAATCTGCTAATATCAAATGGATGGTAGCAGAGGAATATTTCTTTAACTACATTAATATGTTGTTGCTTCAAACTGCTGTTTATTTGGCAGTAATCCCTGTATACTGATGCATACAAACATTTTATTTTACTTTAAATCTGGAATGATTGATATTTTTGTCTTTATGGATGAAATTACTATATAATGTGAAACCCACATTGAATTATCAAAGTAAGCTAGTAGCTAATCAAAGATAACTACAAGCTGGTAAACATAGTAAAGTATCTAGCAGCTAAAGACAGAGATATTACCTATATAAGTTAGTAAAGACCAAAATAGAGCTAAAAGGAAAGTTAATATCAGACTAGAACACGACTTCAAATAATGTTGGCGTCTGCTAATAAGCAACTGTTTGCTAAAATGTTCTCTGTAGGACCTTTTTAAGTTGATAATGTGTTTAAGCTTTGTTGCACTTAAATTTGTCTTCCAAATATAGGCCTACTTTACCATATTGTTAAGCAAAGAGAGCAGCATAACTAAGATGTCAGTATTCATGAGGTTGCATCCACTGTAGTTTTTAACAACTTAGCAATCAAGCAACTTGGGGAAGGGATAACATTTATAATGGCTAACAGTACATTGTGTAGCATTTAGGGGGATGTTTTGGCAGAAATGGAATATAATATTAAGTATGTTTTCTTGCATGTATAATCACCTGAAAAAAAAAAATTTTTTTGTTATGTTTACGTTGTGTCTACATACGTAGACCTCCTTATCAAGCGAGCTGCCATGTTTCTACAGTAGCACAGAAGGGTCAAACCAAACTGGCTGTAGATAGTGCCACTTGCTTTTTAGCGTTTCTTGTCGGCTACTGTAGTTCTCCAAAACGCTTGTCATACGGGAGAAGTTTCAGTTGGTTGCAATCTGCAACCTCATCGCTAGATGTCGCCAAATCATAAACACCGACCTGCAACTGCTTTGATTCCAGTATTTTTACGTTGAATATATTTGAGATTTTAATGTGAGTTTGTTTGCAAGGGCTTGGACTCCAGACTTTGGTAGTCCTCAAATCCTGACCTGAACTCAGTCCGAGAGTAGAATTAAGCCAATTTACAAATTCCCAATCTTGTTCTGCATGTCTTATTGTATCAAATGTGTTTACTAGCTAGCATTTGATATGTGGACAATTCCAGCAGTCATTCTTTTGTTTTGTATGATTTATTTATTTAGCCTACTTGAGTGTATGACTGCACAAACCCAAATATCATTCCCTCTTTTTGTTTTCTTGTGTTTGTCCCACATTAATCCGACCGCCTCGAAGCTGTTTTCATCATTTTCTGTTAAGCTTCTAAAATTAACCTAATCTTCTTTTCTCGTCATCCCACCCACTTGCCTTGTCCTTCGAGCCCACGCTCATCAAGCGTTCTTGTAGTGTTTTCTAAGAGGAGAATGTTGAGATAAGTGGCATATAACACTCCAAAAGCAGACGCACCAAGTGTCTTTGTGATTATGATGCAGAGGGTGTTGTCTTTGAGATAGGGAGAGGAGGAGGAGGAATAAAGGGGGATTATGAGGTTAATTCCCTTATAACTTTTTCCCTCATTAATCTCTGTGGAGGGATACGAGATTCTTTAAATGCTAATGCCTAATAAAAATGTCAGCAGTGACATTTTACAGTTGCGGCGCAGATGTGAACAAAGTTGACCGTGTTGTTGTGGAAGAACTTTTCTATCTTTACTTATATTACTTGCCTCACATGTTAATTTGAAAAATCCTCTCTTGGGCTTGGACATAAAGGTGTTATAATCAGCATTGCACATACTTAGTCTTCTTTGGCAAGTCACAAAGTCAAACATAACACCCCAGTCTCGTCCTCAGAAACAACTCTTTCCAGAGGAATCAAACTTTAATTCAAACACAAGTTGATTCCGTATAATTTAAGCACAAGCTACTCTATTTACAAGAAATGAGTGGAGGTCAATGTGGCAACAAGATGAAGAGCAAACAGATAAATACATCCTCATTTGTCAGCAAAGGACTTTCACAGCAAATATTGAGGGAGAAAAATCAAATCCTGTATTTCCTTAAAAGCACCCATTGGTCAAATAAAAATAAAAAAAAATGCCAAAAACATCATTGGGGAATCATCTAATAATTAACTTCCACAGCAAAATCACTCCTTACAATCCCTTTATACAGAATTAGTATAAAAAAATTAAGGTAGAACATGAAATGCACTGAAACTCCTTCCTTTGCTTTCCTGTTTCAAGGACAAATCATTCTCTGAAAATCCCTTCAGAAGGGATTTGATGATCGTTTTTTCACACAGTCATTCTGTAGAGGCTTCTCTACTGACCATGGCCCTGACGGTGCAGAGCTTTTGACAGCATCACCGCCAGTCACAGCACCCTTGGGAGTTAAATGAGAATATGTCGACACTAAAGGTTTGCATAATATCGATCCCTGCTCTGATAATCTCTGTAGGCAAACCTAGCGTCCTTCTTGTCGTGTGGGATTCGTCCAAATGGCGCGTGGTCGTTGAAACACGTGTCGAAGACCTCGTCCACTATTTTCTCTGCCTGCTCTCTGCTAATTTTCCTCACAGCCAGGATGGAGCCAAGGGCACGGCCTCTGACGCACGCCTGTCCAAGGAAAAAACACAATCTCAGTGTTAGATTACAGACACAACAATGATACCTGCCAGTAAAAGTCACAATTGTCCCAGTGCAGGTACCTGATGATGCTTCTTGAATCCAAAGTTGAATCTGGAGACTTCATTGCTAAAAGAGCAGTCTTCACTTAGGTTAGCTGCCCGGATCTGAAATAATGACACAAACAAAGTCTTTGGATAATCAGCAAACACAACTTTTAAGCAGGATAATCAAACATTTTTTACTGAAAGGTTAATGAAAACATGGGGACATTATTTTCTAACTTACAACAAAGCCCAAGGGTTTTTCAAAGGACCTTTAAATTTTAAAGGATAAGTCTGGAGATGCTGTCAATACACACTAGAGGACCAAATGTGTATCAATCCGCTGCTGAAAATAGTCCCTTATGAATGCAGTCTTTACTCTTAAGTTAACTTTTATAAAAACTACAGTGCCTAGCTGTTTTAGGGAACTACATAACATATTTTAAAGACCTGCTTTTAAAAAATGTACATTACATACATATCATTTTTTGCGATATTAAGTTGCTTACTGCAACATGGAACTGTGTCTGCTTTGAGTTTTTCCCTGCACTCTGTGTACATTTTGATGTCAAAGATTGGAAAACTACGCATTTTGATAGGTTCGATCGTGACAACAGGAACACAATGCCAGAGATTGTGAGACACAGATTAAATTGAATCACACAGCAACCAAAGTTTCCACTGCCCAAAAATGCATCCTGTGCTGAACACATTGGCGCTCACCTCGGAACAGGCCAGATGTCTGAAGTTGTTGAACCAGTCCACGTGGGCCCGACAGTGGTCGAAGGCATGAATGAGCTCGTGTGTGACCACTCGGTTCATGTGGGACTGCTGATGGATGTTGTTCTGACACAAAACGATCTGCAAACAAATGCAAATCTCATTATTGATGAGCACTGACATTCTTTTAACGCCATCAGAACCGCCTTTATATTTATCAATGCCAGCTTCTTACTTGAGAAGAAGCTGCGTCAAAGCCACCGCTGACCGTCCCGTCACAATCTTCACAGGAGAAATGTCGGTCTTTGAGTATTTTGCTGTGTTGAGAAGAGAAAGTAAAGCAATCTTAATTTGTTTGTTCTTTACTGTAACAAGTTACAGTTTTAAAGTAAACATATCTAGCCAATGAAGTGGAGGGAGGGAAACAGGGGGAACTCATCACATATACGATCAACATTAGATATATGGAATATTAACTAGATATTTGAATGTGTGTGCATGCATTCAGTAGATGCTCTTAACACAAATGATTAAAAGGACACATTCCATTTAATTTGAGATTAATCATTATTATTATTACAGTACCAGTCAAAAGTTTGGACACACCTTCTCATTCAACTACTTTGAAGAATCTAAAATATAAAACATATTCTGGTTTGTTGAGCATTTGTTTGTTTACCACATAATTCCATATGTGTTCCTTCATAGTTTGGATGTCTTCAATATTAATGTACAATGTAGAAAAAAATAAAAATAAAGAAAAACCATTGAATGAGAAGGTGTGTCCAAACTTTTGACTGGTACTGTATATATTATCATTATGATCATTATTTCTATTATTTAAAAAACGACTCGTATCATTTGCAAAACTATAATCTATTAAACTATAAGTCCCAGGCTTTTTGCAGGGCTATGAGCGTTACAGTGGAAGGTCAACAATGATAAACACACTTATATTTTATTCATCAATCATACGTACCATCCTGAACTTTTCATGGCACCAAGGAGGAGTTTGGCATACGGACCTAAGGGAAGCACAGAAAACAGACAGGGCTGAATGTATGAAGCATTCACTGACAGAAACAAGTGCTGGCTAGTAGCTGATACTCTGACAGCGTGGTTTAACAGTTAGCATTACACGGATTTTGGAAATCACCAACACTTGTGTGCTCACTGCTGAGATGACAATCCCTCTTAAGGCGTAATAAGAAGAAAGAAAACTCACTAGTCTCTGTGGCGAACTGCAACATGACCTGACACTTGTGGTTGAAAGTGAACATCGCATTGGCGATCGATGTCCTTTTGTCATTCCCCTTGTTTCTCTCCGGGAATAAGTCGTATCCATATTCCTCCTCTTGTTTAGGTTGGTCCATTGTGTGAAATGCTGTCACCAGTCTGGCAATGCTAGCGAGAGTTAAGCTACCACTAGCCAGCTAGCTAGCGAGAGAGGTCATCACTGTTTTGTAGATCACGTGGTCCCAAAAGGTCAAAGGTAACCAGTTGTAAAAAAAATAAAAAAATTAAAAAAAATAATTTGAGTGTTCTCATACAAAACAGTCTGGAAATATAGTTCACTTAAATGTAATATAAAAAAATGTAAATGTTTTATTTTCCCCAAGCAGTTTATAAAGAGATAAATAGAGGTATGGATCATCTATTGAGAACGTGGAGGCTAGTCGTCAACTCCGCGCACAATGCATGGACCAAAGCACCAACGGGGTACATAATCCCCAACCGAGGGCTGTAGCTGTTAATTATATGACAAATACACAAAAAATGCCAACATCCAATGTCTCGAATCTAACCGACACTTGTGTAACGTGTAGCTTTCTTTTCGGTCGGCTGTTTGCGGACTTGAAGTGAGTAAAATGTTTTTGTAGTATCAAGTGTACTGTTGTAACAGAGACGATCTTTGGTCACGCACGTCGCAGTACCAGCAGCGCAAAGGCTGCTGGTACTCGGCTGTCATGGCTCCGGACGTAAACACAGCGCCATGAACAACCACACATGTTGTTGTAGTACTTAGCCGTACAAACTGCAGCTACATTTTAACGGTAGTGATCAGCGAGAGAAACAAGTGCCAGGTATTTTACAACGTCCAAGTAGCCACAGAGTCTTTTCATTTTCTTTATTTGCTCTAATGTTTGGTGTTTTTGCTAGCTAGCTGCTAACACATGGACGCGTGATTCTCGTGTTTTCTTCTTGGCTGCAACACCGACTTTAAAACTACAATAACAGCAACAACTGTTAAGAATTTCTACAAAACAAATGTGTGTTTCACAGGTCAAAACATGTCCGGGGGAAACAAAGCCATTGAGTTACAGCTTCAGATGCGGCAAAATGCGGAGGATCTGCATAGCTTCATGACGGAGCTGGACAGCTGGGAGACAGACATGAAAAAGAAGGATGAGGAGCTGAGGACGGGAGAACAAGAGGCCCAGGTCTGTTGTTCCTGTTGTATACATCTCAGGAGTAGGCAATGGTATGGACTATATTCAGTGGTCATTAACGTGTTGTCTCTTTGTTGTAGAAGAAGCTCCCACCTGTGCGCAACAAAGACTACAAAACAAAGATGAGGGAAAGGAAGAAGAAGAAGAAGGAGCCAACAAGCAACGGTGACGCAAAGGCAGAGGAGCCCAAAGAAGCCTCAAGGATCAAAGCATACGACTATAGATCATGGGACAAGTTTGACGTGGTAGATAATGCATCCTTATAAAATACACTTAACATGATTGGTTAAGTCATGGAGTAGTTGACTAAAGATCTATTCTCCCCGTGTCGCAGAACAAAGCTCTGTCAGAGATGGATAAGGAGGAAAGTCCTGCAGAGTCAAATGAGTCAGACTCTGAGGAAGCTACAGCTGATCAGGAGAAAGCGCAGTCTGAGAGAGAAAAGGTTAAAAACTGTGTGAGAAGTTCTGCAATAAAACAAACTAAAGAGAAGAAAAAGTTACCCTTTACTAAAGCAGGTTATACTTTTATTTTTAGGGCAACGTGTTTTTCAAAGATGGGAAGTACGACGATGCTGTCGAGTGTTACACCAGAGGGATGGGTGCCGATCCTTACAACCCTGTGCTTCCCACAAACAGAGCTACCGCCTTCTTCAGACTCAAAAAGTAAACGGCATAGGTTAAAAGGCTGCTGTATTGCACAATTAAAAAAGTATATTTTCAATAAAAGTAACAACATTAAGAAGGATGTGTGTTATGAAAACGTTTTTGTTCCCCTGTTTTAATTATTGACAACTTTTTTCTTTGCAGGTATGCTGTGGCAGAGTCTGACTGCAACTTGTCGATAGCTCTGGACAGCAACTACTTCAAAGCGTACGCAAGGAGAGGAGCAGCACGGTTTGCACTGAAGAAATATGAATCTGCATTAGAAGGTGACAGACTGTTCAAAGGGTTAGATCATCGGTTTAACTTTAGCACACAGGAGATAACAACAGAAATCTGTTTCTGAATAGATTATGAGACGGTTCTCAAGCTTGACCCCGGGAACGTGGAGGCACAGAATGAAGTGAAAAGAATCAAAGAGGTGAGTGTGAAAGTTTAAGGGGTTTAGCCTATTTTCCCAAGACTTCTCCTCTTTTATTTCTTCTCTTTCCCTGGCTTGTTTCAGACTCTCGGTCATCCGGCACCAGCCCCCCCGAGTGGAGCCACACAGCCACAGGAGGTTCCCACAGTGGACCCTGAGCAGCAGAGACTGATAGAGGAACAGCAGAGACGACAGGAGGCGGCTGTACAAAAAGACAGAGTGAGCTGTGGAGTAGTGTTTGTCATTTTATTTGCCACTTTTTAGCTTTACCAACTCTAGTCAAGAAGCGTGTATGGTGGCCTACAAGGGCAACATTTGAAAACATGCACAGTGAGTGAGTTGTTAAATTGTTATTGTCTCAAAAAGTGAGAACCAGGAAGATATCTCAACTACAGATAAAGTTTCAGAACTGTTTGGCACAAAAGGAAATATTCAGATCCTGATATTCCTTGTTGATTTTGATGAACAACTTAAGCTGTGTTTATTTGGAAATAGCTTTACAAAATTTTCCAAATGTGCTTTTCAGGGAAACGCCTATTTCAAAGAGGGGAAGTATGAAGCCGCTGTTGAGTGCTACAGCAGAGGCATGGAGGCTGACAGCATGAACGTCCTGCTGCCCGCCAACAGAGCCATGGCCTTCCTCAAGCTGGAGAAGTAAGCCCCAAATTTTCTTCTACAGCACATTTTTGTTTATTAGAGTGAAAAGGCATCTGGAAAAAGAAGATCAAACTTACCATGTTTTTTTTTCTGTTTGCGTAGGTATAAGGACGCAGAGGAGGACTGCACCAAAGCAATTTCTCTGGACAGCACTTACTCCAAGGCTGTCGCCCGCCGTGCCACAGCCAGAGTAGCTTTAGGGAAACTGGAGGAGGCCAAACAAGGTGCTGAATAGAACAACACTGTCCATCGAAGGCAAATAGCAGCAGTGACATTTTGTCTGTTTTCTTTAACATCTGGAAGAACAAAAATGTATTTGCCAGCAAATTGCACTGAAATAATACGAACAAGGATCATTGTTATCTGTTATTGACTGTTTAGTTGTATAAAAACATATTGTGTGTGTGCGTGTGTTACAGATTTTCAGGAGGTGTTGAAACTGGAACCAGGGAACAAGCAGGCCCTGAACGAGCTCCAGAAACTGAAGATTGTATGTTTCAAGATCCTCTTAGAGACTGAAGTTTATTCCCCTTCTGTGTTTTATGTCCCCCATGTTACAAAAGCAGGCATAAGAATAAATGCTTAAATTACAAAGTTTATTAGGGTTTGATCTTCCGTAGACTTAGCTTCTGTTTTCTTGATGTCGTTCTGTTGTTAGGACGTGGCCTCCAGCGGCCTTCTTCAGACACCAGACGGCACACAGAGAAGAACCGTTCAGCCAATAGACAAACCAACACATCTGCGGTCAACTGTGAGTTCTTCCCTCAGTACAGAAGTATTGCTTGATGCAAATTATTCTCTGCTACACTGAAAGCTATAAAGGCAGATTATGAAGTCTGGTGCTAAAAACATTGATGTGATCTGACTGAATTCTTTCGACTGAATATTTTCAGAGTTGAAAATAACACGACAGGGAGTTTTGAATTTATACAGTTTGTACTTGTGAAAAGCAGATAAATGTATTAAAGTTACATACAAATTGACAGTACTAGTTTATTCCTAATATACCACATGCTTTAGCAGTATTTGTCCAGCAGGTGGCATGTAGATTGAATATCTGGATTCTGTCATGCCCATATTGTGGTATCTTGATCTGGATCGTTTGTCATTTGACTGATTCTGAACATCTGCTGCTCTTCAGAAACCTCTGAGGAGGATTGATATCGAGGAAGTGAGCGGCAAGGCGACAGTGTCTGAGGTGGAGTCAGGTGGGTCCAAATTCTTGGTCCAGGAGGCGTTGAGGAGGCTGAGGACGAATCGTCTCCGCTGTCGACGTCACCCAGCGCCAAGATCATCAAGATTGAGGAGATCGCAGAAGTCCCCTCCCACTCAACTGATCCGTTAGTGGCACCATCTCTCTCTTATGTCATGATGTTTTATTTTTGTCTGTAAAGCACTAAATGTAGCAGTAATTTGTGGAATGTGGCATCGATTATTCCTGCCCTGTAAACAGATGTTTTTCCTCTGTTCCCCAGCCTCCCTGCGAGCAGGCAGACCAAACAGCCAGAGCAGAAGAAAATCTTTCATCCTCCTGAACCGTCAGCCAGCCCCTCCCCAACAGTAGCAGACCTGCCTCCTCCACCCACCAACAGCTTCCAGCTGGAGGCCGACCTCCGCAAGATCGGAAACCAGCCTGAAGCGATTTACAGATATCTGAGGGTGAGCTGTGTGTTTGTAAAGTAAAAATAAAAAATTCACTGGCGACAAGATCATATTTGTGTGTTCAGACAGTAAAATGATATGCTGTCAGCACAGCGTTGGTATTGGCATATGCAGATTAAGCCAAATTTCCTGTCTAAGAGCCCTGAGGGCAGTGGAATGGATGTTTATTTATAATTCTTTTATGGTTTTTATGCTGCATTTTTTAATTGTCATGTCAATCCAGTCTAATTTCCACAGATGTAATGTCATTTTAAACCCCAGAAAAACATCTTGAATCTGAAATCATAAAATTGATGCAAAAGCTATATTTAAATACTTTAATTCTGAGAGATTTAAGAATATTACAAAATACAAAATCTATGATAAATTTAACAAACAAATCCAAGTTGGTGCTGAACGCAGCCTGAATGTCAACAGCTAAGTTAAAGTCACCCTTGTTTTTGTTCTTATCTTGCAGCAAATCAAACCCGAGGCGTTCACAAACATTTTCCAAAACTCCCTTGAACCGGACATTCTTAATCAGCTCGTGAGGACACTGCACGGTTTCTATATCAAGTGAGTTTTAAAATATGCTTCTAGATGAACTAGTGTTACATTTCAGCCCAGCAGCGCTACGCATTTAGTGTTGTTACTGTGCATTAACACTAGTCTTGTGCAGGAACGAGGCACCGGCCATCACACTGGAGATCCTCAGGAGCCTGGCGAGTGTGAGGCGCTTCGACATGGCTGTCATGTTCCTGTCGTCCCCGGAGAAGAAAGGTGGAGTCTCCTTGATGTGCCGTTGCAGTTGACTCATACTTCTCACCCACACATTCAGTCATATTAATAATGTGCTGTACTACTTCTCTCCCCCAGTGCTTAAAGAACTGTTTGACTTCCTTCACCAAGCAGAGCTGGAGGGATCGTCTGTCGCAACCTTACAGAAGAAGTACGGTGTGTGACGACACAAGCTCTATAGACATTACCTTTTAAAACACAGTACTACATTATTTTCAAAACCAAAGGAACAATGTAGTTATATTCTACTACTAAATAAACTTAAATTGACTATAATTCAGTTGGACAGCTGTGTTTTGGCCCTGTGGAAATACAATGTTATCTAGTTTCTCGCTTCATAACACTGATTTGATCTAAAGTCAGAAATTCACAGATTGTTGATTGTAATTCTGACCTTGGTTCATTTTAGAGTTAAAGTTGATATAGACAGAGATCTCCAGTGTAGATTCCTGTCCCTAATGCAAAAGTTAATATCATTAGTCACGATATTAATCAAATAAAAATCTGCAACGTTTCTGTGTAGATGTTTAACCATTTACTCCACAACTGTTTTAATAAATGTATCAGCATGCAAACTTGAAAAAATAGGCGATTATACCCCTGCCAGAAGTAATGTTCTATAAACAGGAAATGGGAGTTTCCAATTACCCTATACGTTTTTAATGCAGCACACGTATGGGTTGGTCTCTGTGAGCCCTGTTTGAATAATCCTCCCATGTTAAACCGGCTCTGTTTGACTGTCGAGAACTGTATTCTGCAAATGCACATTTTAAGTCTCATTTTAGAAGCTGAATAAAAATGAAAGGTGTGTTTTGTAATGTTTGTGTGCGTGTGCTGTTGTTCAAGGTCACTACAGCAGTTCAAATAATCAGTGTTGCATAATCTCAGATGTGTCACATGGTTGATGAATTGGCACTGGGTAATCAGAAAAAGTTCAGTAGTTCATTGTTTATTAAGCATAATAGTGCATATTGTTTGGCAAGACAAATGGGAACATATCGTGAAAGAAAATGCGATTAGCTTTGTGTAATTAAAACCCCCCAAAGTTATTACTCAAGCACACAGCATCATTTCTTATAGCTGTCTTATCTTGTTCAGAGCAAATACAACCGTACTACAACTTTGTGCTCCGCTGTGTGCCGAGCATTAAGCAGATCAAGATAATGTGTAGTTGAAGAATGAGTGCAGTTCTTTCAGCGTCTCAACATCCGCACCAGTGAGGATCTAAAGTGAAAAGCACATAAATCAGAGTCAGATAACCTCTTTGAGCTTTGTTTAAATCCTCTCAAACCTCCAGCGACAGCCTACCTGAGACACTGAGCGTCTCGTTGATCGTTGCCGTCTTCCCTGTGAATGTGTTCACGGCCTGGCAGCTAATGGACTCTTTGGAAACGTTGCTGTTCACAGTGATGTCAATCACGCTTCCCGTCATCGTCTCCCCGTACAAGGTCCACTTGAAAATGCAGGATGGAGAGCAATCGGCTGAGCAAGTAAAGCTCGCCGTGACCCCGATTTCAAGAGCCTCAGGTCCGGTGATCTTCACATCCGTTGGTCCGTCTGTAAGAGAACAGCCACAAAAAAACCTACTCAAACAGGTATCAAGATGCAGAAAAGTCCATCTGTCTTTTGAAGTGTAATCATTTCTTACTTTGACCCCTGATATTTACTTACCAGGCACCTCCACTGTGGTCACGGCAGATACGTTATACCCCGTCACTGGGTTGGAAGCTATGCAGGAGAGGGCGGCTGCGTACGGAGGTATTTCAGGTGTGAAGGATATGGAGGCATTTGTAGAAAGGGCCGTGCCCTCGTAAAACCAGGTGATGAGGCAGACAGGGAAGCAGTCGGTTTGACATTGCAGCTCTGTTGTGGATCCCGGCTGAACCAACATCAGCTCACCCACCGGCCCTTCGTTGGGTTTCACAATGAGCACCTCATTTGGCCCGTCTGGATGATACAAGACAATTTATTGAATACTCAGTACTGGTTGGGTTGTTAACACGTACCTTAAAGAAATATTTTCGACATTTTGGGAAGATTGAGATGAGAAGATTGATATCACTCTCATGTTTGTAAGTTATATATGAAACTATGACCAGCATTAAAATATAGAATAGCCAACTTCCCATAAAGACTGGAAGCAGAGGGAAACTGCTAAAAATCTGCCTACCAGCATTTCCAAAACTCCCACATTAAAAAGTAATGTCTGTGATCTGTACAAACTGATTTGGCCTAGCATTATGTGCGGCAAGCCGCTGACCCTGACCCTGGTATACTCACAGTTTACTTGCATCAGGTAGCCAACAGACAGGGTGGGGGTTCCACCCTCAACTACTACCACCAGCCTGTTTTCGTGGATGGTGCGGTTCACACTCTCCACTACCAGACACTGGTATAACCCATCATCCGCTTGCAAGAGAAAACCGAAGGTGATCGTGGTGTTGTCAGGGGAGAATTGCACCCTCTCATACGCTGGCATTTGGAGCTGGTTCTTGAGCCATGTAATGGAGGCGGGTTCCTGAGAGCCAACGCACTGCAGAGAAAAAGGCTTGCCTGCAACCGGTGGTACCTGGGAGGTGGGCTGCACCGAGAATGGGTCTGTGTAGAGAGAATGTTAAAAATATTAAGGGGCAGCAAAAGCTGTGAACATAAATAAGGCCACAAGGCTCCTACAGTATATCACAGTGGCGGACTGTGTGAGGGTCAGCGGCGAGAAAAATAAAAAAGGCCCCAGCAGCATGCTGTAGGGCACTTTCACAAGTTTTGTCCACCAATGGGGCATCCAAAAGAGCACTTTTCCAGAGACCAGCGGTGCTGTAACACATTGCTCAAACCAATACAAAGTCTGTGGGAGAAATATCGCAAACTCACCGGTGACAGTGAGGTTCATAGTGGTGGTCATGGTGACGTTGGATAAAGTGTTCCTCGCCTCACAGGTCAGAGGCTCAATTTTAGAGTAGTTGCGAATAGTGAGATCCAGCTGATCGCCCTCGAAAGGCTCCCCCATGAACCTCCAAGTGAAATCACAGGACGGAGAGCACTCGGCGAAGCATTTGTACGTGTACTGATTTCCTATTGACACTGCACTGTCTCCGATGATGGTAAGGTTGTATAAACCTACAGAAGGAGATGACAGAAAGACATTTGATTATATTGTGCTCAATCATTTAAGTCAAAATGATCCCGTAGGTGGATTTGAGGTGTAAAATGTACAGATACATTCTAAACTTCCCCATTCTTTTGTTTTAATTTGATCTTTAAAAGATGTCCTCAATGTCACTTAACAAATGTTTGTTGCATATTTATTGTTCTCATTCATGGTAAGTTCCTCCACATACTTGCCACCTGCAGGTGCAGGGCCTTCTCGATATAGAGATGAGAGGCGGTGTCCTCAGCCTTACACAACAGAGTTACATTAGAGATGTCAGTGTTAGCAGGGGGAGTGATAGAAATAGTGCTGCCTTGTTCAGTAATGAGTGTCTCCCACTCCCAGGTAAGGGTCCATGTGAAGCTGCATGAGGGGTAGCAGTCAGCCGAGCAGGTGAATTTGGATGCAACTCCTGTAGTAAAAAAGGCTGGACCGCTGGCAAGTATATTTGTTGGTCTGTCTGAAAAGTTAGAAATTAGTTTAAGGCATTCTCCCTAAGAAAAAAACAAAAAACATATAAACTTGAATTCATTTTTTCCCCCAAAATTACCTAGCACTTGCAGCGTCTTTTGGACAGTGACTGATATTTCCGTAGCGGGATTGACTGCCGTGCAGGTCAGTTTATTTGTTGGCACTGGTTTATCCAGCTGTAAGGTCAGCGTCAGGCCCTGATAGGTCACGTTACCGAAGGACCAGGTGAACTGGCATGTCGGGTAGCAGCTGGCTGAGCACTGGAACTCGTACGGCATTCCCAAAGTCATTACGTCGACCCCGCTGATCACCACTGAGGACGGCCCGTCTGCAGTTGGAGGTAGGACAGACAGATAGACAGACAGACTCGTATGTGGCTTGCACATATATTTACATTATGGTACAAAAGGAATGCGGATGAATTGCAACTAGGGAAATGTTTCATGATTACTTTCTGTCATTTTATTTATTCTATGGATGGATTCAATTTAATTTGGGAATAGGCAGTTTTATTTTGTTACTAGTTGTCACCACATTCTGAATTCTGAAAAAAGGATGTGCATCAGAGTTTGGTGGGTTGCCAGTGGCCTCGGTGGATGGGGAATTTACTTTTCTTGATGAAAATAGGAGCTTGAGCTAGTGTGGGAGGTCAATAGTTGTACTTGGGGAAATTCAGGGACCATCCATAACCATGACCATGTTGAAGCAAAGTGTAGACGTGTACTTGGTACCAGAACACCCTAAGTCAAAGATAAGACATCATCAGATCACCAGATCTACAGCTACACTTCTCAAACCTCTTGGGCACTGCTCAACTGCGACGACCCTTGTGTACTCACAGTTTACTTGCATCGTGTAGCCAACAGACTGGATGAGGCCCTCCCCCTCTGCCACCACACATTGGTATAAACCCTCATCTGTCTGCAGGAGAGGACTGAAGGTCATCGTGACATTGTCAGGGGTGAAGTGCACCCTTTCAGAGGCTGGCATAAGCTGTTTGTTCTTCAGCCATGTAATGGAGGCTGGGTTCTGAGAGCCAACACACTGCAGGGAGAACGACTTGCCTGCCACTGGCAGGGCCTTGGAGGTGGGCCGCACAGAGATGGGGTCTGTGCAGGGAGAATGAACATGATGTCATTACCTAATACCATATTTTTTTCAATTAAAAAATCATAGTGGGAGCACTGCCACGGACTCACCAATGACAGTCAGTTCTATTGTGGAGTTAGCACTGGCGCGAGATAAAGTGTTTGTTGCCACACAGGTCAGAGGCTCAATTTTAGAGTAGTCACTTAAAGTGATCTCAAAGTGACTGACAAACGTCTTCTTCTGCCCTTGATGCATGATGGGTATCTGGGTTTGGTCGCCTTTGAAAGTCCTCCCCATGTACTTCCAGGTGAAGCTGCAGGTTGGGATGCATGCCGCGTAGCATGTGAATGTATACTGATTTCCCATAGTCACTGTACTTTCACCTTGGACGCTAACAGCAGATACACCTACAGAGGGAGTTTGAGAGTCTGAATGCTTTGTACTCATTTCACGAAGTTACATCAATATATGCATTCAAAGTGTCCAAGTACTCATTTTTAAAGATCTTTACACTACATCAGCAAGTCAAAAAGGGCCATAATGAAATGAATCAGATGTCAGTTACCCAGCTCTACTAAAATGAGCTAACATACCAGACCAACTAATGCTGTAGTGGCAAAAACAAAACAAAAAAACACTGTTAAATTGAGAGGCTGAACTTTTCATGGAAGATTGTGTTATTTCTTCATTCAAATTTCATAATCTCAAATTAAATCTATAGCTATTCAGTATTATAAAATGGAGCATAATGGCAACTAAAACAGAAATGCAATCCGTTGTTATCAGAGGCAACCAGAAGCTAATCACAACTATAAATCACAATGTAATATAGAAAGCCAGTTACAGAAATAGAACTAGAATCAAACAATTGGACTGACTTCCATCACATTTAACCAAACTCCTTTAGCAGTAAGTGCACACATTTCTCACCCCCCATGCAATATAACCATTCAGGTTGATTTCTATTAAGCTCTTTCACATACTTGCCACCTGCAGTGACAGAGTCGTAGAGATGAAGAGATGTGAGACGGTGTCCTCAGCCACACACGTCAAACCTTCAGATTCCACGGTGCTTTCAGCCGGACTGAAAGTAATGGTGTCGCCTATGCTGGTACGAATCGTCTCCCCTTCCCAGCTAACAGTCCACGTGTAGCTGCAGGACGGGTAGCAGCTGGCCCAGCAGGTAAAGGTGGATTCAACTCTGTCAGTCAGATAGGATGGACCGCTGATCCGTATGTTCGATGGCCCAGCTGGAAAGTTTGGAGATAGATTTGGTTGAATGAAGTGCAGCTGAGGGAACTCATGAATTTGACTTCACTTTGGTCGTCTCTCATACCGGTCACGTGCAGAATCTTTAGGGCAGCTGCTGAGCTCCCTGTTGTGGGGTTGTCCACTGTGCAGGTCAGGGTCTCTGTTGGCATCGTGTGCAGGAGCTGCAGGCTCAGCCCGGGCCCCTGAGTGGTCACATTACCCCGGGTCCAGCTGTACTTGCAGCCCGGGTAGCACTCGGACTGGCACTGGAAATAATATGGGATTCCCACTGTCACCACACTGACCCCTATGATCACCACTTCATTCGGCCCGTCTGCAGGAGGACACATGGGACTGCACATTTTTTCCAATACAAAAATATTAAAGGGAAATGGAGCCTATAAGTAAAAAACTATGGCACACAATCAGAAAAGAGCAAACAAAATTTGCTTTAATGCATATTTTAAACATTTGATGATGGGTGAGAATCAGAATTGAAAGGATCTTACATGACATTTCCCGCACGGTTCCACCCTCCCCAGTTTCACTGGTAGAAAAACCTTGGTTACGAGAAAAGAGAATACATTAACACCAATAGTTTTCTGGCAGAAAATACAACGCTGCAAAAAGAAGAATTTACAATAAAAAGTGTCTGAATAATTGAGTAATTAACTGATAATTCTGCTGAAGCACTGATTAATGCGAGCAGGACGGCCTCTCTTACCTGACAAACAGGTGAGCAGCAGCAGCAGCAGCAGCAGACCGGCTGAGTGATGATCCATGCTGCTGCAGACAGTCTGAACAACTATCCACGCTCTTCTAACCATTCACACTCTTATAACGCATGTCGGGGGAAGGCCTTGCCCAGTGTTATCAACCGCTAATTACAAAACATAGACGACAAAGGACCCTATGTTACTGGCAAAGGAGGGCTGTATGTAGGTTATCAGCTGGCTCTTTTCTCTGGAGAGGGTGTGCATGCAAGCAGCCGACGTGCCGTGGGGTTTTTGTCTTCTGTGTGTTGCGGTTTCTTTTGTACTCAATGCTTGATTCGGGCCAATCAATGTGGCTCTGTCGCCTTTTTCATATCTGCCTGCGGTTGCGGATGTAAAGACTCTAAACTCAATTCATCACGGCGTCTTGATAGAAAACAACTCCAGCTACCTGCCAGACCTGATATGGTTTTTTTTTTTCATTGGGGTTTGTGTTAATGTATGTAAAAGTTCTTTTTTTTATTCATCTAAAATTGTCTAACTCAGGAGATGACGAGTTGCACCCTAAGTTATACATGATAGTAATAGTGGCATTAACCACAACTTTCTAACCTATTAGACACTTACATTTTACTTGTAACTGTGACTCAAGGTCTCTAAGGTAGTAAAACAAAGCTAGAATTTGATTAAAATTTAAATTATTGCCAGAGTCCCTTTGCCTTCTCTACTAAAATGACCTCATCAAAAGCAGTGACTCAGGTCGAAATCTAACTTTAGAATGAAATCTCAGATGATTTACAGGACATCTTTGTTTTATCAAAGCACTAATGAGTACACACCACAGTGAAACACTTCTCAGAGAGTGTTTGTCAGTGGACCGATACGAAACCTGGGTGTGTCTTTAAACTGTCACTGCTGTTTGCCGACATGAGATTACAGCAAACATGTACCTAAAGTATGGGGATGTATTGAACTGACCTTCCATTTAGATTACATTGCAACACACGCAAATTTTCCCGTCTATTAAATGCAACTCATCTGGTTGGAAACGAGTCTACCCGTTGAGTGTGATTGCACCACTTCTCACAACAGATCTCAGTAGTATTCCATCACCATCCATCCTGCAGGTTCGAGCCAAGGCTGAATCAAGACCATCTACTCATTTTGAAATCCTCATGAGAGTTCCAGTTTAAGGCCTCTTCACACACCCACACAGGTGTTTTATTCACTTATTGTGTGATTAGACCTCTTTTCGACCTCTTCTCGTGTGCAAACTATGACTCACATCTCCCTCAACCCCGTTGTTGGATTGAAACTAGTGACAGCTTTATGATTGTAATAAGTTAATTAGCTTTAGTGGCTTATGTCATTTCCAGCAAAGCTTTATCCACCAACCTGAGCAGAAGCCCCTACTGAAGACACCAGAGTCTGATCCTGTATGGAAACAACTACACTGAAACTTTATGCAAGATTTTGTTGCAAGTAAGAGATGTTAAAAAGTCACACACATTCAAGCTCGGGGACACGGACGCCATCATTTTTTTCTACATCTGGAATATTTTTTTTTTTTCAGATTTATGTCATGATTGTTGTTTTTTTATTAATTTAATATGTGTATGAGTCAAACATATTCTTCTATTTGTGCCATAGACCAAACCTCAAAGAGTCACACCCCCACTCCCTATAAAATGGTTTTCTTTGAAAAGTTGCCTTTGCGAATCTGGCGCGAGCCCCCAGGACGAGGACATATTGGCTTCATAACAGCTTGGAGGTGTGTTGCCGAAGTGGTTGGTGGAGCATACACGTGTGAAAATGAATTGCAATTACTTATAAACACTTAATTGTATTTGAAAGATATGGGCAGAGTTAGCTTCGTGAGATGGTTGGCTAGCACCAGCTACAGTTAGCAGCCATCCCTCAATCCTGTTGTTTGGCGCTCTGGGTCGTGACTTGTGATAGCATACTGATAAGATAAGTTGATCCAGAAAATACATTTAGCAATCATTTTGATAACCAGTTAATCATTTAATGCATGAGGCTTTTTTTTCTTTCAAGAAAATGTGCACGTAGATTTATTTTTGAAAGATTTGTCTCTTCTTTCATATGACAATTTCAGACCAATCAAGGGATAATGATGTTGATGATCAGGTAGTTAATGTTGATGATCTGTGTGTGTGATCTGACTTTATTATCTATATGTTATCTGAATCAATTTGCATTATGGATACTGTGTTTTTATGTGAATTTATGTCCCTCATAACTTTACCGGGGGAAGCAGACAAGATTAGGTTCTTTTTTAAGAAAAGTGGCAGCAATGTATAAGGGAGTGAATAAGTAGCAGCACAAATAATTGATGAGAAAATCTCAGTATTTACCCTGATGTAAAGGGTCAAAAACAGTTTGGTGACATTTTAAAGTAATCCCCAAAAGAATCTTTGGCTTGCGTGACGCCCCAAATTGGACATATGTGGTTAGTGAAGAAACAGTCCTAGTATTGTTGTTCAAGTCATCAGTGCAATTTATTCATGTATAGCCATCCCCAATTCAAATGTATTGATGTGGAAGAATCTGAAAAAGTCTACAAATTCATTACATGTCCACGCTTGGATATTGAAGTGCTTTTCCACGCCTCTCACTAGAAAGTGCAAACAGGGTTCGGCCACCTGTCAGCCTGCGACACCAATAGAGAAGAATGCAGCATGAAATTAGCGGTCCATGAGTCAATAATTCTCCAGAGATCAAAAACCCTCCTTCAAGATCTGACGGACACAGACAAAGATGGGGAGAGAGAGAGAGAGAGAAATTATTTCTTACAATAGTAAGAACAATATGTCTGTAAATGCTAATACAGCTAAAATAACTGTACCAAATGTTATGAAATAAAACAAATGTGAATAGTAGTAAAGTAATATGTTATTAGATTAAGAGTAAAATTTAAAGAAGCAGCCAAAAAAACAAGTTGCTAGGATCATAATTCCCCCTGCCTTATTAGTAAGCCTCACCTGTCACAGTGTGAAGGCAGCAGAAATGATGAAGGCCAGCAGCAGCACAGCCGAGGCCTCTTCAGGTCGAGTGGACAGGTTCCGATCTGACCCTGAGCGCAGGAAAACAAAAACAAAAGCAGGTCAAGAAACCGGTGTACGGCATTAAGAGGATGTACGATGATGCATGTTAAACCTACGTGTTATTTGTACTGTCTTTATGGTTGTGGCAGTCTTCTTTGAAGCAGTGTTCTGAGCCTCACACTTGAGAGTGACCGATTTTAGCGGATGATCCACTGTCATCTCGATCACGTTGCCCCTCACAGTCTGACTGTTCACAGATGACACGTAGCGACAAGAGGGCAGACATTCAGAGGTGCACACAAACTTATATGTTTCTGCAATTTCTATCACGTCGGGGCCATTGATCTGAACCTTTGAAGGACCAGCTGAAAGAAGATAGTGAGGAGAGATCAGGAAAAGCTAATATCTACAAAAATGCAGATGTAATATGCGCTCTATTTATTAATAAAATACTTTTACTGGAAAGGTGTTATCTTTTTAACCCCACTTGTAGTTAAAACTCCTTGACTTACACATCACAGCTATGAATCGAGTAGCGACGACAAACAGCCCAGACACATTGTTGGAGGCTTTGCAGATGACAGTTTTGGAGTTGTCCATCTCCTGAGGAGTGATAGAAATAACATTCCCCTGACCACTCATCCATGGGTCTTTATCCGTCCTCCAGGCGTAGGTGCAAGATGGTCGACAGTAGGCGTGGCAGCTGTATGTGTGGCTCACAGATGGTTGCATCAAATCGGTGCCTGTGATGGAAACATTGGCAGGTCCGGCTAAAGTGAGAAAGAAAGTACATGAATCATTACTAAGCAAGGGCATTCACAAAGGGCAGAAGTTGTGAATATACTGGAGGCCAATTATACATACACCAACACTAAAAATATCTAATTCAAAAATAAAGAAATCAGCTGTCACTTGCCCAACACTTGCAGTTGCTTTGTTGTCGTGGCAGTCAGCCCTGTATCGTCACTTGTAACTGTACATGTCACTGTTAGGGCCTTCGCCCAGCTGTCAACAGTGAAGGCTAACACGCTTCCCTGACCCTGGGCTTTCTGTCCATCCAAAGACATAGAAAAGGTACATTTTGGGCAGTCGGCGTCACATTCAACGCTGCTCGGCACACCCACAGTCACGTAGTCCGGACCGACTATTGAGCATTTGATTTTCTCTCCATCTGAAAAGGAAACAGTCACAATTACAACTATGATTCAGAGACAGGGTTCACTATTCTTTACAGTAATCATATATTAAAGTGATTTTTTTATTATTATCTGGAGGTTTAAATTGATACAGATATTGTCTTTGTTACAGATTTTAATGTTTATTTGAATGTAGAATCACTCACTCTCCTCGTCTTCATATAGTTCAGGTTTCTCTCCATCTGTGGACAGTACTGGCTGAAGGCCTGCACAGTCAATGGAAACATATTCACTGTTATCTAAAACATTATTATTAAGTATCAAAGTCGTTCTCGGCTTTGGACATATAACTCTGACTAAACAGTCCCAACTTCAGCCCACTTTCAGCCTTATTCCAGAGCTTTCAATCGTATCACATAGTCTTCAACATTGGAAGGAGTTTGCTCAGTTTTCATGGGATTGTTTTGTCAAACTGCTGTTGATAGTCATTTTTTAAGCAAAAGAGGACATAAATGGGCTGTGAATGAAATAATTAGCTACTCAGCTTGCGAGTCAACAGATTCATCCCGATAACAGCGGCCATTTTACACAGTCTTCATCAGCATGGATATGGTTGAAAGCTAATAAGTGGACCATTGAATCATTTTAGAAAAATATCTTGGCGAATTGAACAGAAAAGCTGTGGTGGAAGAAGTATCACACCAATTAATTAAGCTCATGTAACTTTTCTAAGAAAACATAACACAAATTTTCTGTTTCAAATGAAAAGCTAAATTTATAAGCAATAAAACGGACCTTCTCTCAGTTTAATATGCTCTGGCATTTTGCCGCTACAGCTTTACAGGGTTTGTAGCTTATTTAGGGTAATGTAAGCTAACAAAAAAAAGGGACAGTCCAAAAATATTTTGCGCAATGTAAACTAGTATCAAAACTAATATCACAAATTACACCAAATTAATGTTTGTGTGTGTGTATTATATTATAAGATCAATATTAGCATATTACTGTTGTAGCTGGTTGAGGTGGAGCAAATTGTGAATACTTTAAATTGTTTAGATTAATCTAAAGCAATAAATCATGTTTTAAATGCTGATATATTTTTGGAAATCTTCATCTTCAACGTTAATAGTAATTACAGCTTTCTAATATATGTAATGGAGTAGAAGGTATAGTATTTACTTCTGAAATGTAGAAGACCAGAAGCATAAAGTAACTTCAAACTCAAACTTAAGTAAAGTAACTGAAAAGATGACAGTAGTTCATGATCCATTGCATTTATAAAAGGTATTACACACAAACAAGAGTTTTCCCCAATAATAACACAGTAAAAAATGTTTTGCCCAACAGCCATTAAAATCAGCACACACACTGAGCTTACGACCTTATTATCACAACCAAAAATCAACTTGTCCTCAGGTATTTTTGTCAAAAGGAAAATCCTTGTATTACCTGCCAGAAACAGCAGCAACAGAAGTCTTCTGAGGTTTGAGCGTCCTCCATATTGTTTAGATATGAAGGTTTTATTCATTCTCCCGTAATAATCTGAAGTGTACAGCCACCAGGAAATAGACAGCCAGCACTGTACAGTCAGTCAGTCAACATCTGCAGGCAAACTGCTCTTATCAGAGAGAGCCGAGGAGAAACGTATCTGCCTTCTTAGTCACTCTAATGAGAAATACATTGCTGTGTTAATTAATGGCAGATCAATCCCCGTAGAGGGTTACATTTTGCAGATCTTCCTCAGCAGCAAATAACCAATTTATATGTATTTACTGGTGAATCTTGGATCAGTTTTCCAGATGAGATAGGGAGTAACAGAGCTGCACTCCTCCGTCTCTGGGCTTCTGGCTCAGAGCCAGTTTAAGGAAGTTTTTTTGAGATTACAGGATGGTTTAATGGTGAAGAGAATAGGGAAATGTTACAGGCCTGATCACTGTAAAAGGGAACAAATAGGGATTTCATATTGGAAAACAAATAAGTACAACATAATGTAACATTGCATCATCTTAACTCAGCTACAGATAAAACACCTAAAATAATAAAAAGTCATTTTTCTTGCCTCTGTTATCATTGACTATTTTAATCATCCTTACATGAAGAGAATTTCTTCATTGTTATTATTTTTTTTATACCTGCAGTGGTTAATATGATTTGCGTGACATCATTATTCACTTCTGCATTACCAGCATTCACCTTTGTACTGTACAATGTTTGACCTCGCCCTTTGTTCCTGAAATACATCCATTATCAGCATAAATTATCAAAATGCAAACAGAAAAAAAAAGCTGCCACATAATGGATAGACTGACTTTAAGGAAGCAGTAGAATTATGTATTTGTATATATTGCCTATGGTTGATGGATAAATAATTTGACACACAACTGAGCCTCTTAACAACTGAGCATATCACATTTATTGAAACTTTAACAAACTAATCATATCTATTACTCGTACACAAACACAAGCAAAGTCAACAAGAACATAGTGTTTTTGGGCACAGATGTGTATGTGTGCCCAATGTGTGTATGTGTGTGCTCTTAAAGTGACGTCTCTCTGGTGTCCCTGGGCGGCCTGAAGGTCAGTATCTCTGTGAAAGTGTGACCTGCACAAACACAAAAGAGAGGATTACAAATCAGCCATTCTAAATTAAGTCTCAGTCCTACTTTCACATCCAAGTTCAAAACTTATGAAACAGTTTTTTACTGTTATTTCTCCTGTTGTATCTATAGTAAACGCCCCCTTCTGTGTATCATTACATGGTAAAATAAGTATCAAATATCTGCAGTGACCTCCTCTGGCAAACAGCAGGTACTGTAACAACACTGAATATGACCTGCAAATGAACAAAACTAGGTGTCCCTTAAGGGAGAGGAAAGATTTAAACCTATGTGTTTCAGGTGACCCGATGAATGCAAGTCCAATATTCACTCTCCCTTTAGTTCCGCTTTGGTCTCCACCGACTCCGAAAGGGAAATATCCACTTTTTTTCACCAGCTAGTTGCAAACTCTGTCTGACTGCTGTTTGGTGGAGGTAAAGTTCAATGGGTTTATCAGAACATTTTCACTAAAAACAGCCGGTGTGGCTGAAAGTAAGGTCAATGAGCGAACCAAAACATTAAAGTTGCAGGCTTTAAACCAAAACAACCTGCTAAATAGGCTAAAAGGCTCTGTACAGCTGAGGGGAACTGCAGAATTATGGACTACACTTCATTCATTACACATAGTCTCTCTACCCCTTGCCCCCTCTCTCTTACGTTTCCACTGGTCCAAGGGCAGGTCCGTGTTGTCCATGGTCTGATCATAAGGCAGCGCCTCCGTCTCCTCCTCAGCATCTCTGTACTCGCTGGAGAAAGGCAGGTCGAGCGCCTCAGAGGCGCTCACCCTCCGCTCCGGGTCCAGGAGCAGCATCTTTTCCAGGACGCACACCGCTGTCGTGCACACATACATGTCAAGGTCAGCAAAACTGGGTTTAGTGTCAACGACACCTGGCTAAACTGGAAAGCAGAGATCTGTACGTACCATTCAAGCTAGCTTTGGAGAAAAGGGAATGCAGGTCTTTTTTTGGAACTTTTGGCAGACTTCTGATGTAGTTTTTGGCCTGTCGAGAGAGAAAGTGGAGAGAAGGATGAGAGAGGTTGGGGTGCTAAGAGACTTTCATAAGTCTGAGAGAAGTCGGGTATGGACAAGATTTTGTTTTGATACTTATTGTCTTTATGCTGACCATTTCATAGCAAAAACCTTCAATCAAACACTCACTGCTAGAAAGCATTGAAACAATTATGAAATCATCAAACTGACTGTGAGTAAGCTACAAACTTAAAACAACCAGCTTTCAACTTTACAGGCAGTGAGTGCACCCAGTGAATATTAAACGTGTCGGTCCGACCCCATGGTGCGACTTACATCTTGGCTCTGTAGCTTCACAACAAAGTCAGCTGCTGGGGTTCCTGTAATCTTCATGATTTCTTTGAGCTGGTCCAGGTCTGGCAGTAGCTGTGGTTAAGAATTATCTGTTGTATGGATTTTTACCTTTCAAATATGGGCTTTCTTTTCCATTTATAATGCTTTAGTGTAAGCATGTATGGACAAGAAAAACAGGAAAATAGGTAATTAAATGCTTTAATGATTAAGACAAAACCAGGTTGGTGTTGATGACAGTCAAGGATACGATCACTTCCTTTGAATAGCGGTTTCCCCAGCAGCATCTCTGCCATGATACAACCTGCCGACCAAATATCCACTGCAACAAGAGAAAAGATCATCAGCTCTCTCATTGTGAAACTGGGTCTCTTTGCCTTTTTCCTCCACTCCTGTTGACACAAAACGTGACTATGTCTTACCCGTTTGTGTGTAGTGCATCCAGTTGAGGATAACCTCGGGTGCTCGGTACCAGCGCGTCACAACGTAGCCGGTCATCTCCGCGTCGGCCTGCCTCGCCAGGCCAAAATCAAGAATCTGAAGCAGAAGGGGGAGAAAAAAAGAGCTATTGCATGGAAATATGTAGGTGTATGGGATGATCACATTAAAACGCCTTGATGTCAAGTTAGAGTACCTTTAGCTCACAGTCCGGGTTGATGGCTAAATTTCCAGGTTTAAGGTCCTGGAGAAGGTCAAGAAAATAGTTAAACAGTGAGTGATGGAAGTCATCAGAAAGTATATGTTATATTTTTAACACCTAGAGACTTTTGGGTAACAAAGTACGTGACAAAAAGAATATTTTAAAATGGAATCATCAACATTAAATGAAACAGACAGCGTAAGTCTTAAGTTAAGAAAGACATGGAAATGAGCTCACAGAGCAAAGCTCCCTGTGTGGGAATCAGGATGAATGGGATTGAGTGTGAAAAAGAGCAAGAGCCCCACCCCCAAAGCTCATAGTCTGAAATGTCAAAGGTCACGCACCCTGTGGATGATCCCTGCAGAGTGGATATACTGAGGAGAGAGGAAACACAGACAGCATCAGCAACTTGAGCTCAACTCACCGAAACAAGTGTATGACCCTTACTTGGAGGAGACGTGGTAATCAAGTTTACAATAATTAACACTGCTCTAACAGATACAGTGTGGATGCTGCAATGTGCATGTATCAGTGTCAGTAATGGTTTTCACCTTGAGTCCTCTCAGCATCTGATAGACGAGGAACTGCACTCTGTCTTCTGACAATCTCTCCAGCTTCATCAGCTTGCCGAGGTCAGTGCCCATGAACGGCATCACCAGGTAACTGCAGGGACGAGATAGGAGGAGTCGGATCACTCCAGAGGAATAACAACCGGTTTTATAGTCAGCAGCACTCGGGAACTTACAAGTCACGCAAGCGGTCCAATGCGATCTCTGCAGTGAAAACATCCATCAACCCGATTACCTGATCAGGAGAAATGAAATCAAAAATATGATTAAAATAGCTTTCTTTTCCACCTTCAACCTGTCTTATCTGCTTCATTCTGCAGTTCTATTCCCCTTTTTTTTTAAAACAACAACACAGAAGATGCATTGTACAGCTTTAAAATACTTTTTCCTCTTTTGTCTTTCGGAATGCGCTCTTACGTTTTCGTGCTTCATGTGTTTGAGGAGTCGCAACTCCCTGTAGGCCCTTTTGGCAAAAAGTTTAGACTGGAAGGGCCGATGAAGTTTCTTAATGGCCACCTGCGTCCCCATCCGGCGGTCCCATGCTGAACTGAAACAGACCAATAAGAGGTGTCTTGTGTAACTCAAAAGAAAGCTTACGAAGGTTACGAACAATTTCACCTCTAAAAACTCAACTGTTGTGTCCAAATTCCATCACTATAGACGTTTTTCCCGGGTGCTATTTGATATCTATAAGGAAATGTAACAAGTGTTATTAATAGCATCTAAATGAAACAGTGCCGAATTAAGGATATTAATTACACATGTGCCTTTCTTGCTATGACAAGACACAATGTCTGCTGTCTGTTTGTGACTGAAGACAATGCAGTGGTGCATTCTATATACACTTAACTCGGGCTCTTTGACTTTTTCCAACAATGAGACTGGGGGGTTGTTCTCTTTGTTGACCCTCATCCATACAACACAATGCAGAAAGAGGGAGGCCCTGTAGAGCCAGCTGTGTGGTGATACTGCTGACCAAAATATCCCACACCAGCAGTACTGCTGCTGCAGGAATATTACTAGATTACTCAAGTAGAAGTAAGGTATTGAGGTAAAAAACACTTACATAAATAAAACAAGTTAAGGGTGGCTCATTAAATTATCTAACATGGTCCTTTCATAAGATAAGATAAGATAAGATAAGATAAGATAAGATAAGATAAGATAATCCTTTATTAGTCATAAGGTGTATTGTTTGTTTCTCATGCATTGGGAAGAGGGTCAGTTTATTGTGATTTCTTTATGTATAATACTTAAAATACCGCTAGACTACTTAGACAGAACCACTGCTGTATACATCTGTGCTGAATGCAAATTAAAATTCTGAAAATACGAAAGGATACAGCGCATTTAGTAAATGCATTTGGTAAAGTCGTTGAATAGTCCTACATAGCATAAACCCAATAGTCTGATCTATTAAGCTGATGTTTTACTTACCACACGGTCCCGTAGGCTCCTGTCCCGACCTGCTTCAGGTCCCTGTACCTCTCCGGCACTTCCCACGCGGTTCTGTTTACCTCCTGTCGGTAGTATCCCGTCCTGGACCGCACAGCCATACCGGACCGACTGGACAAAGCTGAGGTCAGGATGTGGGTCAGCTCCGTCCGCTCATGTGAACGAACTGAGTATTTCTTTTTTTTTCTATTTCCGAACGACCAAGACGCGCAGTCCGTCCCGGAGTGGAAAGTTTGGTGCGGCGCAAATTCCTCCAGATGAACCAGTGGACCACTTGAGCGCTTTGCAGGGTAGCCACCCCCAACACACACACACACACACACACACACACACACACACACACAAACAGACACACACACACACACACACACACACACACACACACTCACACACACACACACACACACACACACACACACAGACTCACACACACACACACACACACACACACACACACACACACACACACAAACAGACTCACACACACACACACACACACACACACACACACACACACACACACAGACTCACACACACAGACACACACACACACACACACACACACACACACACACACACAAACAGACACACACACACTCACACACACACACACACACACACACACACACACACACACACAAACAGACACACACACACACACACACACACACACACACACACACAAACAGACACACACACACACACACACACACACACACACACACACACACACACACACACACACACACACACACACACACACACACACACACACACACACACACACACACACACACACACACACACACACACACACACACACACACACACACACAGACACACACACACAAACACACACACACACACACACACTCACACACACACACACACACACACACACACACACACACACACACACACACACACACACACACACACACACACACACACACACACACACACACACACACACACACACACACACACACACACACACACACACACACACACACACACACACACACACACACACACACACACACACACATTGTTAATCATGGCTCCTGGTCGCCAGGGCAGTATATGGGTGTGTCTACAATGTTGGGGGGGAAGCCACAAAACATCTGCCCACCCTAAGGTTCACGTTAAAGGCCTACTCTATAATACTCCACTTGAAATATTCCTATAATGATATTCATGCTGAGTTGGCAAACAAGCCTGTCTCTTTGCATTAATGATCATAATAGAATGCCATTAAAAATGTGTCTTTGTTGCTTTATAATCTGTTTACATTTGATATTGATTATAATCATCTTGTTTTTAATTTCCTTTGGTGTCATTACAGTGTTACTATACTATGCAATACTATACTGAACCATACTATACTAAATACTAAACTATACCATGTGCTATATTGTGACATGCTATACTAAAATATACTACTATATTCTATGCTGTACTATATATTATATATATACTATGCTATTCTACATTACACAATTATATTCCATGCTTATCTTTACTACATTATTCTGTGCTATACTATTCTATAGTAAACTATTCTGTTCTATACTACAATAACCATACTATTCTAGACTATATGTTTTTCTATGATATACTTTAGTAGACTATTCTAATCTAGATTATACTATCTTGTACTTTACTACTTTAATATACTAAACCATACTGACTGGAATATGGTATAGACTATATTATTCCGTTATTTTCTGTACTACTATACTATACTATTATATACTATGCTGTGCTTTACTATACTATTGTATTATACTATACCATACTGTTCTAGACTATAGTATTCTATTCTTTGATACTATTACTATTTACCAAACTATACTATACTACTAACGAGACGTAACTAGACCAGACTAGACTTTACTTTACTACACTATCCTAATCTCTATGTGGGCAAATGTAATTGTTGAACATCTCACCCCAAAGCCATGGGTTTCAGTACACCATTGGCCCGGTTTGCAGTTGGCATTCCAATTCATCCAATGGATGTTGGATGGGGTTGAGGTCAGGGCCTTGTTATGGGCATTCATGTGCATCCTCACCATACTGGAATAACTGTTTATGAAACTCGTTTAAAGCAACAGGAAAGGGCCATTCCAAAACGGTTGCCATAAAGGTGGAAACATGCAATTCACACTTGACATAATTGCCATAATTAGAAGAAGGGAAACAAGGGTAAAAAATCCTTTCCATCCAAAAGTAGGCCGATGTAGATGGAGGTGTCAAATCTTTTGTCCATGTTGTATATCAAAAAGACATAATGTTGCAGAGAACGTATAAGACAAGAAACATACTGACAAACAGAGTTAACGGAACTGATGTTGTTTATTTTGTTGAAGACTTGCCAAGTCACGTTACTCGTTCATGATAAATGAGAAAATCATCTAAATCATTTGAAAACTGATAGCTGACATTCAGTTCAGTGATTTTAAACTCATGGCTAACGTTAATTCTCATGCCGCCATGTATTCAAAAGACACACCTAACTTGTAACATACATACAGTATACGGATACATTCAATTTGCAGTTAGCTATTCAAATCCACCCCATATACAACATCCACATAAGCACATAACACTTGAACATTCAGAGCTCTAACACTGACATGACTGAGAAAGACATGTTTGATTCAGTTGGACTGTAAATTCAATATTTTGCATCCAGTGTTAATGGACGACTTGAACAAAAGGCTACATTTAGCACTCCAGTAAGAAAAATTACAGGGAAAAAATAGCTAAGAGTGGGTTTTCTTTCTTGTGTTCTTCAAAAACTATATTTTAGTTGTATTATTGTTTCTTTTAGGCAGAAATAATCTCATTGGTTTGGTTAGACTTGAGTGGGACAAGCCATGGAACCACAGTTTAACTTGCACGAAGGAACACACAAACCTTATAAAATACAATTGAATTTAGCCTAGCTGGCTAACAAATCTAGCTAGGCTAGTTAGCTAGGTTTTCTTCTTATTCCGTTGTTCATCTCATATCTGACGCAAAATAAAACCTCAGATGGGCTTTAGCTAATCTAAAGAGCTACTAGTGCTGCTACTTTGCATTAGAGGGTCAGGTTTTAGAAAACTTATATCTGTTTTACAACTGCTATCCAACTTGTGTCCAGATAGCAGACAGATTAAGTGTGAGAATATATAAACTGTAATTATTTGTGCTCCTGAATTATGAACCTTTTAGCTCCTAATTAATACAGTTTGTGTTTTTCTCCCAAAATGTCAACTGGCATCAGTCAATGAACCCTTCACTTGACTAAAATGTAAGCAAACCACCCCGGATGTTGAGGTATATCTCATTAAAATGCTCATAGTTGTCTGAAACCCTTTAGGCATTACACACACTGTATTTTATCATATTATTTTTATTTAGTTCTAGATTTCATAATATCAGCGTTGTCCTCTTTTTCCTCTTGACATTTTGCCTTGACCTTCAGCCTTGAGCTGGAAAACCTGTTGGCTCTGCACACTGTGGGTTAACACAAGCAGATTATTCCTACCTCAGCAAAACATTTGTAGAACTAAAACTCCAGTCTGCTGCAAGATGAGTGACACAATGTCAGTGAGGAAGTCAGACATTTGTTGTGATAATCCGAATATGTGGATAGCTCATGCTGCTTGTACAAATATTGCATGTGAGGGCGTACAAGTGTTGCAATAAGCTATGTAGTTCAGTTTTACTGGAAATCGCACAAGCGAGGTAAAGAACATCCCCAGTGCTTTTATACTATGATCACTAATTAATGTGCACACCTTGCATCATTTGTGTTGAGTGTTTGACCAGTCATTACTTGCATGAAGCTGGCTAATATCTTATTATCCACCACAGCTTTCAAACAGTTTACAAAATGCCTGTAATCCTAACTATTGTAAACACAAACTGGGGCTTTAAAAAACACAACATAGAACTATGGAAACCTGATGAAACGCTTCTAAAACCAACAGGTGACCAGATATCAGCCATCAGCTGAAACTGTATATGACAAGCGCGGTTGCACTGTAAACACAGACCTGCAACACAGTCATGCTGCTCCAGCTTTGGCATATATTAATTACCTTGATAATTAATAGCACAGTTGGTGTTTACTATTCTGTAAGCAGGAGAGGATGACTCTCATCCGAGGAAGAACAGTCGTTTTTCTTTGCTTTAATATCATTTTTTTCAATGCACTTTAATTATAAAGATAGAACAGATTGAAAGTTGGTCACATTTCCTTATAATGCCTCTCTCTGATCCTCGGGCTGCTTTTATAGCAGCGTGGCATATGCAATAAGCAGTCTTAATGGTTATATAATACAATACCAGTTATATTTTGTAATAATAAAATGCACAAAAATCATGCAGTAGTACGCAGGCTAAATGCTAAGCTGCTCTTGTGACATGACGTGGCATCGCTGCAAGCCTTTAAACATGAATTCCATATATGAAAGCACTGACTGCTTATGGCATTTGTCATGACGAGGGACCAGATGTAGTTGCTTTGGAAATCCTAGTGTGCAGTTTTTTTTCGTCCTTCAATACCAGTCTGTAAACACAGTTTAGTTCCGTAAAGTTGCTCCCCCGTATGAGTCCTCATGCCCTCTGCAATCCCTGATGTTGAATGGTTCCTCATTTTACCCTCACTGAGCGGAAACATAAGGGGAAGCAACTTTCTGGACTGTGAAGCTCCTTCTATCGGATTCTAAAATGCTCCCTGTAAGTTGCAATGTGTGCATCTGATCCCGTGGAGACCGTCCTGCCCCCGCTGCTCAAATAAACCCATGACAGGCAATCAAACACAGTCACACTGAGCAGAGGGAATGCAGAGTTTTTCTTTCTTCTCCCAATCATTGAGTACTTGGTCCTTATGCAGGGTTAGGGTTGAGGCAGAGCTGAAAAAGGCTTACTGCTCCACCTGAAGGCTATCGGTCTTGCTGCCGGATGCTTTGACACTGTTCACCTCTTCAAATACCAACTCTAAGCACACACATGAGAGAGAAAAAAAGCGAAAGAAATCATGTTAGGAATTCTGTTTACGATTTGTTTTTTAAACCTGCTTAAAACCTGAAATGGCATAAAACACTCCCTTCAAGTGTCATTGTCACAGCACAGGATACTTCCATATATAAACCAAGAGTCCTCTGGTGCAAGCTTTGATTTGGTGCCTTTATAATCGTGCTTGTTCTGCTTGGTACACTGGTCTATCAAAGAAACTCAAAATTAGGATGCAAAGCAGGCGGAAAATATCCACCATGACTCACATCAGCTCTGGGCCATTTCGCAAACCATAAAACTCCCTACTGAAATGAAACGTAATCATATTCATGATGTTAGAAATGACATATTTAAATATCTCAAATATTACTTTGGTGATGTAGTACACATTCTTGCAACAGCCATGCAAGCTTAAAATCATCAAAAGCTCTGCAACTCGAAGCTCACTTTGGATTTGTGGCGTCAATTTGTGCAACTTTCCTCTCTGCAAATCAAAAACTGCCCTTTTAAAATTGTTAATAAAACAAAGTGAGTGCATTTCTTTTTAAAGAAATTGAAAAGTAGACCATATGTGTACATCTTAAATTGCCATTTATAAGTTGGAAACAAGGCAACACATTCTCACTCCCAACTCGATAAATACCGATGCTTGATCAGTGTTCCTAAGCTTCAAAGTATGACGTTTTAGGTACCCTTTTAGCGTCAGTTTTTGACATGGCAGTGATGCAGGTCAGTTTCCACACGTTACATGCGTAGTGTCTTTTCAAATGAACCACTTAAGTTCAGGAAAAGAACGTGGAAGATGTTAACTCAACTCACTCTCGTCATTATTGAGTGACTAATGTTTCACGTGAGTAAAGACTCACGTGACAAACAACTAACACTTCAAAATGTCAGCTTTTACTTTTAGTTTCGCGCAGGACATGAATAGCAGTCTCCTAGACAAAGGTCCCTGTGTTTGTTCGACCTAACCACCTTCTCCATCGTCAACCCTGTGTGAACTATCTCACTCTTGAAACTACGTAAGTTGCTCCGACTGTCTAAAAATAAAGGATTACATTAGAGTTAATTGAAAGCCGCATCAGACATTGAGGGGCACTGACCAAGCCTCGGTCTGAGTTGGGAGTGAGACCGGGTTGATCAAGGACAACAGTGGAAAGAAGTGTTTCATGGCGCTATACACTGTTTTTAATCATATATCACCTTTCCATTCTTCTAGAGTTCGGTCTTTACTCTCCAACGTTTGGTCGTAAGGCGGGGCCTCTGGCTCGTCATCTGGATCGTGATACTGTGAGAAGTAAGGGTGGGACAGAGCCTCGCTGGCCGAGATCCTCCCATCACAGTCCAGAACCAGCATACGCTTCATTAGATCGACAGCTAACAGAGACAGAGACACAAAGAGTGGTTGGAGACATGTTTAAACCCAAAGGGCGAAACGCGTATAACTGAATTACTCGTTTGCAATATGCAGAGAACAACTTGAGCTTTAGCAGCCTCTCAAAGCCTTTCGAATGAATTTAAGAAGTTGATAATCCAATCTGCATCACTCACCCAGTGGATTTGCTCCTCTAAAAATCTTCTCCAGGTCCTGCTGGGGCATGAAGGGCAGGGATTGGATGTACTTCTGTGCCTGAAAATAGAGACCAACGTTCAACTCTTGTGACAATGTGGATGATTTGTTAGTGATCAATCACCCCAACCCTCACACGTATTGACTACTCAATCAACAGGCTTGTCAATAGAGTGACTAATCAATCAGAGCAGGTTGCCTGCATCTGTGAAAGCAATATTACAACGAATTCTTTTTCCCAATCACCCCTCTATTTATTCTTTAGTCTCTTACATGTTCAGAGCAGATCTTCTTTAACAGGTCGGGTGTTGGAGTCCCAACCACCTCCATGATTCTCTTCAACTGGTCAATATCTTAGTGCAGGAGAAGTTAAGGGCTGCCATGACTTGACTCATCATATTATCTTGTCTCGTATGAAAACGCAGGAACTCTACTCGCCAAGCTCTGCATAGAGTTCTTTTCTAGTCAGTGTACCACATCACACAAAGATCAGTAAATCAAACGTGTTTTAGCTCTGCTCTAGACACCGAATACAACAACCTAGATAATTCAGCTTTTTGTGGTCGCTTCCATTCATTCCCCATTTCTCTCTGTTGAATCACCTCCCCTTCAGAAAGACCCGGGATTGTAATGCAAATCCACAAGAGGTCCATGTCCACAGGGCACATTAAAGAGGTAATGGAAGGTTGATGCTAAGAGGGGAAAACAAGCTGCAAATTGCAGTGGACTCTCGCCCTGCTGATAAAGGATACAGTCAGTGCCAGGAAAAAGGACTTTTCCCTTCAGCAGCTCTCCCATAATGCATCCCACTGACCAAATATCAACTGTAACAGAAAAACAAGAGGTTTAGTTATTTAAATGAGTTTGCATTTGGAAAAAAAAGCTTTTTAAATGTTAATAGGCATTTTACCATTCTGATTGTAGTGCATCCAGTTCAGCATGATCTCCGGCGCTCGATACCAGCGAGTTGCCACATACCCTGTCATCTCGTCGTCCGTCTGTCTGGCCAATCCAAAGTCAAGGATCTACAGGACAGGAAGACAGTTTTTTAACCGATGGAGTTCATGGGTTGGAGTGGGAAGGATTCGCAAGTTTGAACTGAAGGTCAGTCTTACCCTCAACTCACAGTCCTCATTTACTGCCACATTACTTGGTTTGAGGTCCTGGGAAAGATAGTAAAGCAGACAAAAGAAGGAGACAAACATGATTCAAATGAGGATGTGTCTGCATAGAGAGGGAGGGATATTTATATAAAAACAGCATAAACCACTCGGCTTCCATTTGGAATCCATTTTTGGTCATTTTAACATTTAAACAGAGCACACTCGTATAAATTAATTTCAAGAATACCAAACCAAAATACAGCGATTAATTAATTTAATTTTCTTTTCTATTTGTGTCCAAATAGTAAATATTCACTATTTCTAAAGTTTCATGTCAAATGCTCTTCTACAACCTCACTTTTGCATGCACAATTCAAAAACAGTTGTTTATCATCAATCTCTTAATAATGGCTAGGTTTTGTTTTTTTAATAGACATTAATCCACGGTTCAACCCATACACAAGCATGCTGTGCTGCCAAACAGTGTTGCCAAAATCCCCAAACCTTTGTAACTTAAAATCTAGAGCAGATCACAGAGTCTCCCCAAAGAAAGTTTCCCCAAAAATACCAAAATGTCAGGCTGAACTGTGTATGTGTTTAAAAAATATCGGCAAGGCCTCTAGAATATTTCCAAGGGGAAACCTGTATGTTTCTTTTTATTTGAAACGAGGCAAGTTCCGTTATGTTTTTTTCAAACTTGATGGTCAGAAACGACAAGAAGGGCAGGAGACGGTACTCACTCTGTGAATCAATCCCGCTGAATGGATGTACTGTTCGACAGGCGGAGGGGTGGGACAGGAGGATGGGGGAGGAGAGAGGAGAGAGGAAAGAGAGCACATAAAAGGAGACAGGGGTCAACAGTGCAGTTCACCACATTAGCCCTGGCCTAAAGGGAGACTGCTTTTGTCTGTCCCATGGTAACCGTGAAGGCCGAACAGCCGGCCCTGACGGCTGCTGGATTGATTCAGTGTGAACATGCAAGCTTTGGACAGAATCCACAAAAAATAACAGAATGTCAAACTCAGTATAAATATAGCAAGTGTTGGTGCAACATAGACTGTGGTGTCCAAATTCTGACAGAAAGGTTACTGACAGGCTGCATTCACTGTAAGCATTGTATACCAAAGTTATTCCCAACCAGGGGTCAGCAGTTGCCAAGGGATACATGGAAAAATCGTGGCTCAACAAATATTTGAAATTACGATTTGATTCAGTGTCTGCTGAAACACTTGAACATTGTTGTGATTGAAAGCCTGTGAAAACTAGTAAGCAAGAGGGAAGAGAAGTCTAAACAGTTAACTAAAAGTAATGGATAATTGGTTTCCAAATTAGTAGACTGATGGCAAACTTGACTATAGCAACATAAACATCAATCTTGCAACCCATCGGCTATCAGTCTGACGATGATTTAGCCTCTGGGGGCAACAGCCAACATTTTTGCGGTTACGGCATAGCCAGCATATTACGTGTTAATACATTTCCCGACCAAGAATTCCTCTGATCAGTGACAGTCATTGTTTACGGTCCAATTAGTAACTTGAGATGCGAGACTCAAGTTGGTGTTGAGAGACAAGATTGGTTTATAAGTAGCCAGTTTACAGCTTATTTGAACCAGTAAAAAGCTAAATCATGGTTAGACGATAGCCGATGGGTTTGAGATTGCATTTCTGCCATTGTTTTCCAGCTCCTTCCCTCACCAGATAGACTGTTTCCCATCATGCAACCAAAGCCTGCTCCCATGTGATTGGTCATACTACTTGAAGTACAAACGGAAATCAGAACGCCTCCAATACCAAAATCTTGCTATGCTACCAACAGATTCTGCATTCCTATACAGATATCTATTTATAGAGAGTATCTACACATTGACAGGTCAATAAAGAAAATATATATTGTAATGATATCCAGTTTTATACAATAAATAGTGTGAAATACCATATAGTTTAAAATCAGTTAATTGGGACATTACTCTAAGAGTCAATGGAGGGGTGCTACATCTGTCAGGGCTGTGTGGTACATCAGACAAAAGCAGTTGGGAATCACCGGTGCACCATCTGCATGCTAACTCATGTATCATGCATGCATGGCATACAGCAGGTGTATCAAGATGATGTAAATTACCTTGAGGCCGCGTAGAAGCTGGTAAATTAAGAACTGCACATGCTCGTCTGACAACCGCTGAAATTTAACAATGTTGTTGAGGTCTGCGCCCATCAGGTTAGTCACCAGGTAGCTGGAAACAGGGAGAGTGCATGAGTGAATGGGGGTTGGGAGGTCTCAGTAGAGGAGAACACAGTGATGCTGCCATGGCAACCGTAAGACATCTCTACCAGCCTGTAATCCCCTAGGACTGCCTCCACCACCGCCATCCTGCCCTCTAATAACGGAATCATTGCATTTTTGGTGAAAGGTGGACAGCTCTATGGCTTGTAGTAAAAACAAAGGCATAAAAGATTTACAGCTCATTGAAGTCCTCTAATGTTGCAGCAGGTGTGAAGACATCCAGCAGTCCTATTACCTGCGGAGACAGAGACAGAGCTGATCAATAACAGAGCGGAAACATGCAGAGCACCGAGTATGCACGTCTCTGGGTATTTTGATAAGGAGCACTAACATTCTCGTGTTTCATGTGCTTGAGCAGCCTGAGTTCCCGGTACGAGCGGCGGCTGTGGATCAGAGACTGAAAAGGCCTGGAGAGCTTCTTCACCGCAACCTTATGCCGCGAAACGACATCATACGCCGAGCTAGAGAGAGAAAACAAAAATAAATAAAGAGTTAGTTAATAAGATTTACCACTGTATGGTAAATTTGAAGCTACAGCCAGGGGACAGTTAGCGTAGCTTAGCATAAAGAATGGAAACAGATAGATAGCTAGTCTGGCTCTTTCAAAGGGTAAGAAAATCCACCTACCACCACATTTAAAGTCTACTCAGCAACATTTTACATCTAGTTTGTTTGATTGGTATGAAATGCAATGTGTCAGAATGATTATTTGTAGTTTTATGCGGGATACCATGTTAATTTCTTGGCGTTGTCTTCCTCAGTTTTTGTTACTTTTGGAAAGGAGCTAGGCTACCTTTTTCGCAGTTTCCTGTCCTGCACATTGGCTCGAGGCAAAAAAATACATCAAATTGTTGTTTTTCACACTGTAAAAACAAAACAAATGAGATATAATTTGTTAATAAGTGGGCTTTATAAGTAATTTTGCTTCTTTTGGACATAACCAGGATAGTGGTTTTCCCCCTGTCTCCAATCATTATTCCCTATCATTCCCAAAATGCCAAACTATTCTTCAGACCTAGTATCAGCCGATGATACCGAGAGTGTATATTAGTGTTAAATGATTGAGGGAAAGAGATAGATAGACCGACTAATGCAGAAATAGAGGGAGATGGTGAAAGAGGATGTGGTAGAACAAGAGAGGTGCGGATGTCAGATATTGTAAAAGTGCAGTGTATTTAATTTGCCTCTTTTGAAATGTAAATGTGTTTCCACACATCGAACGCTGAGCACTGCTGCTTTCTGATGCCGCTGCATTTGTGATGCCGATGTCTGTTCAACAACCTCAGTAGTATAATAATACAGCCAACAGAGACACAGACAAACAGGAAGGAAACATGGGTGTGAATTGTGAAATACTACGCAGCACTGCAGTAATAGAATAAGAAGTGAAACACTGACTGGACATTTAAAGTGGGAAACATTGAAAATAAGATTTATACTCTATATTTTTATGTAGAACTGACTCGATGCATGGGTATTAACTCTAATATTTGGAACATACCATTAGTTTATCTGACTGATTTCTGATCACGTAAAGGGAAAATCCCCTGCTTCTTTCACTTGAAGTTCATCTGAATGTGTGAGGGCCACTTCAGGAATTTCTCAGTAATAAGGTGTCCTTTTAGAGAGACCACAACCCAGCTGATGCTCTAAAACTAAAGTTCATGATATCACGTGAAATCCTTATTTGACAGCTATTTGAAGAAAAAAATGCTTTAGTACACAGCTGTCAACTAAAAATGACAGTTTTCGATGACAGTGACACTGTATATTCAATTAAATATAATGATTTATTTTGTGAAAAAACTTGCTGCACAGCATTTTTATTCTATTGTGGGTGCATTACTGACTCTTCAGCAATGGATTTCTCTTTGAGTGCTGCTCAGCGACAGTGCTACTAGAAAGAAGCCAGCAACCTAACCTTCAATATCTCTTATTCCTGAAAACCACAATCACAACCACAGTCACAATTCAGTTCACAGCAAGAACAGGATGTAGTCTTCTTAGACAGTGCCCACCAAATTATGCGTGTCTCCTGTTTTTTTCCCTCCACAGTATGAAACTCCTTGTAAATATTACAGTATCATTTCACGGTGACCTATAATGCTTACATGCATGAGTAAAGTGCACTCTTGCGCGGTTGTGTGCATCCATGTGTCTTGCAATCGCCTGCTGCCAGTCCGGATGTCCCCGCCGGGCTTAAGCCAGGACAGCAGCCAGTCTCCTCCGTCTCTGACATGAACCAGGCCTCTCTGCCTCACACATACCTTCCTTCCTGCCAGCTTCCATACATGGGTATGACTGCACTGCTGTCAGCGCACAGGGCCCAGCCAAGACATCGATTTCTCTCATCTTCTTTTGTCTCTTTTTATATCCGAGCTCTTAATGCACTGACAGTTTCAAAAAGGAAGAGGGGGAAGGGGAAGCTAATAACCAATGTGAGATAATTCAAGTACATTGTTTTTCCTTAGAGGATGTACATGTTTTCATGTACATGTTCTGGTCCTATCAGTTAATGAGATTCGTTCTGATATAATCAAGAGTGAAACCTATATGGTTGCATATATTTAAATGGGGGGAGGGCATAGACTTGCCAGTACGGAGAGGAAATTATAATTTATTCTACAGATTTTTGTCCACAGGGTTTGTTTCTTGCATCCAATTTTATGCATTAAAATTCATCCAGGAGCCAAGACAAGATACATCTCTTATGTCTGCATTAAGCTATGGGCCAGCAGCCTATTAGCTTAGCTTAGCATAAAGACTGGAAATAGGGGAGCATCAAGCATTGCTCTGTCCAACAACAGCAAAATCCACCTTTCATGCACCTCTAAAGCTCACTTTTTATATCTTGTGCGTTTAATTCATACAAAACAACACAATTTCTTGGTTTACAAGGGGATTTGTGGAAGACTATTTCTTGGCTAGATGCAGTGACTTCCTTAAATTTTGTTACAGAACTAGGCTACATGTTTCCCCCTGTGTCCACTCTTTGTCTTAAATTATGCTAACTGTCTGCTTTATCCTGAATGGACTGACATAGACAGAGAGGTATCAATCTTTTCATTGAACCATCCGTAAGAAAGATAATCATTGTATTTCCCAAAGTGTGACAATTTCTTCAAGCCCTATGCTGTCAAGTATATACACACACACCCTTTATGACATACAAATACTCATATCATCAGCAGCAACACAGCCCCGATCTAGTTTTCTGCAACACTGCATTTTGTCAGGATTAAATGAAGCAGTGATGTTTTATTCATAGCTATCCAAATGAGAGGCTGCATGCCAAAGTTCTGGTTTTCTGAACAGATGTTACATATGGTGACATGAGATGAAAGCAGCCTTGGTCTCGACCGGTCCAAAATTGGCCCACTTTTTGTCTCACAGAGCAGAAAAGAGAATATTTGGGATGGGATTAGGGTTTGACGGCAGAAAGCTGAGAAGACAAAGAGTCTGGATTAGGCTGGGGATTTTACAGCGTTCAGTCCCTCCAAACTTTTTGTCTCATGACTTATCAAAATTCAAGAGGCACTGCGTGTTAAATTATTAAACTAGCTTTGCATTTCTGACTCCTTTCTCTCTTGTATCTGCACTTAGCAGCTCTAAAACCTTACTTACTAATATACTCCCTTACACCTGCTGTCTTAACTCTATGTCTTTCGGTTCCCTGTCTCCCAAGGCGATGTGGTTTTAAATTCCTCATCTCTAGCTATAATGGATTATATGAGCTTGTTGGATCCTTGACCTCAGGTCCGCAGTCTCAAGAGAGTTCACCAGGAGATAAATGATGAGAGCCGTTTTACTGTGCATCTCAAGAGGTGAGACTGTGGGACGATCCTAACCCCCCAATCACTACACATGCATACATATGTCGTATTCTGAACACCCATCCCCCAGTCGGTTGAGAAAAGTTCCTGACAATGGCTGGAGATCAACATTGACAATGCAGGGCAATGATGCAGGGTGGTGTGCGGAGGAATACCCTTTGTGTGTGCATGTATAATTTAAGAAAAAGTTTCAGTAAGGTCTAGGCGTTTCACCAGTGATCAGCATTCACATACTGTCTGTGTGATGCTGAAAACTGGAGGAGAAAATACACCGGATAATCTGCGTCTACCACTTCGAGGTCTTCTGATGATTCCAAAGAAACCAGACACATGGAAACACATCACTCCCTGTGTGGCAAGACAAAGCTTCCAGACCCCAAAGATTTAGAGCAATGATGTGGAAAGACTGCGTGGTAGTTGCAGTAACTTGAGAGTTCAATTGCATTAAAAATATATTAACTTTTATATAATTAACAGAGTTAAAACAGTCCTATTCATGATCCTGTGATGAAATTTAGAAAAAGTCTATTTTGAGCAATAGATGGGCAAGAGAATTTTATTACCAAAATCAGCAATTGAGGGTTTACACAAATTGACTGAGCCTTTAGAAATCATGAATAGCAAATGTGAAAGCAACATTGCTTTATGGCAAAAATGATTTTTCCAAAAGACAAAGCTTTATGTACCATTGAATGGAGGCTTTGATGATACTGCACCATCCAAAATGTCCAAATGGGAATCAAACCTCAACCTTGGCAGTTCATTTCTCCAGAAAGAAGAGAGAAATAATCTTCCTTAGGGTGAATGAAAACAGCTAAAAGCAACGTCTTCATCTGGCTATCCTTTCCTCTGTGCTATTCTGAGCTTTGAACCTGCAATATCAGCAAGATGTTTACGCACAAAATGCTCCTGCGGGAGCCTGAATCGTAAAGTGGGGCTCAAGCGGACAAACACATTCAGGAAGTGTCTTAATTAACATCGGACTTAACAGGAAGCAGCATGTAAGCTTCACATCGTGTCCTTGCTGTAGTGTTTGTGATCTGACAATCACCAATCCCGGCCAAAGTGAGAATAAGATGCAGGGAATTCATCTCAAATTTTAAGTGTTAGTTAGTGATACTTTTTCACCTACACAGAGGAAGCCAAAAAAAACGATGACTCAAAACTTAGCAACCTACTCCAGAGTGTCTCCTAAACAGCACAGAGTGCTCCATCTGGAGAAATTTGGACTCACCGACATTAAATCTTCTCTCTCATCCTCCTGGTACAAAGCTTCACAGGATTTGGACTTCATACAGCATAGCAAAACTGGCCCACATTTGTTTTTCTGTCATAGCCTGGAAAGGCTCAGTTGGGCATATTGAGTCAGGGCTGTCGTCAAAGACTGCATTTACTGTGCAGGTGACAGGATAAAGCTTTAACAAAGGGGCAATTTCAAACTGGTAGAGCACTTATTTCCAGAAGGATTCTTCGTTTTACGTCTACAAAGCTTCTTATAAATTGTTTGGTTGTGTCTCTTCATAGCTCAGTGTTTGGGCCCAGTTGCCCGGATCAATCAGTTCTACTTCAGATACTTCTCACTGCCATCAGGGAGCTGCCATCATCCAAACATCTTATTCATGTTTTGAAAATGAGATAATCCCTCTAGGATCAGCCACACAAACCGTTCTCTCCACATTTCCTTATAGGTAAACGTCTGCCTGCTATTACAGCTTAATTAATATTGACTGTCGGAGGAGGTTATCACCATGACACATTGCCATGGCAACTTGATCCCACCAGCTGATACGAAATTGGCTCAAAATTATAGCCATTGCATTTTGCAAGTGTATAAATATCTGCATCCACACACTGTCATGCAGAGAGGAGACAGGTGTATGATACATGTGAAATGATGATGCATGCGTGATGCACCTGCTGCAGGTTTAAAGGTGTCAGACTGGCATCATGTTAGGCACTGAGAGCAGCTGGGCCCAGGTTTTCTCTTTCCAGATGTGGCATGCATTGTAAGAGTCCCAGGACAGCAGCCTCTGCAGGGAAGCTCCTCATATTTAGAGGTTGTGTGCGTTTGTGTATGTTAGTGTGTGTGTGTGCGTGTCTTTTGTGACAGCAGAAGGCTACACAAAAATAAATCATATCTATTTGCATATTGAAACACATATACATGATATGTAAATATGACAATTGGTAACAATAACACCCCAAACAATCAGTTTCCAACAGCTGCTTCATCTGTGCTGATGCATCATGACCGATGGAGGGTAGATGTTGTGTCTGAGCAGCCTCGCCCCTCCGCCCTGCACACACACAGACACACACACACACACTCACCACACCGAGCCGTAGGCTCCGGAGCCCACCGGAGTCAGGTTCTGGTACCGCTCCGGAACCTCCCACACAGTCTTGTTCAGCTCCTGCCGGTAAAATCCTGGTCTGGCGGACATTTCTCCGAGCCGGCTTCAGGGAAAAGGAAAAAGGAAAAAGGAGTTGAGCCCGAACAGGAAGAGGAAAAATGGAAATGAAGGGGGTGAGATGACGGTAGATGGGACCGGAGGCTCGGGCCGCCGTCTGCTGCCTGAGCCGAGCTGCTGTGTGAGCAACAGCACCGACCAGTGACAGTCTCTCTCTCTCTCTCTCTCTCTCTCTCTCTCTCTCTCTCTCTCTCTCTCTCTCTCTCTCTCTCTCTCTCTCTCTCTCTCTCTCTCTCTCTCTCTCTCTCTCTCTCTCTCTCTCTATTTCACTCTCTCTCCCTCAGTCCCCTCCCTGTGGCTGAAGTAAGTCTCAGTAGTTACAGACAGTTTTATTATATTATATTATATTATATTATATTATATTATATTATATTATATTATATTATATTATATTAAATAATATTATAATATTATATTATATTATATTATATTATATTATATTATATTATATTATATTATATTATATTATATTATATTATATTATATATTATATTAATATTATATTATATTATATTATATATTATATATTATATTATATTATATTATATTAAATATATTATATTAAATTATATTATATTATATTATATTATATTATATTATATTATATTATATTATATTATATTAAATAATATTATATTATATTATATTATATTATATTAAATAATATTATATTATATTATATTATATTATATTATATTATATTAAATATTATATTATATTATATTATATTATATTATATTATATTATATTAAATAATATTATATTATTATATTATATTATATTATATTATATTATAATATTATATTATATTATATTATATTATATTATATTATATTAGTAAAGCTTAAGGCTTAATTATAGTGCACTATGTAACATAAAGGAATTGTTCAAATTCTATTCTGGAAATATACAAGAACAAATAAATAGAAATACGTTGTTATGTGAGGAACTGGTGAGCAAAAATATGATCACAATATAAACTCAACTCACCAATAAAAGCATATATAATGTATGTTATAGTTACACTAACCTTAGCCAGCTAAATGTCGCTTTGTCACAATGTTATTCTCTTTCTTTGCGTCTTTGGTTGTGTAAATATATATCCTGTGCTATTAAAAAAAAGCCCTAATGGCATTTATTGTGGGACATTGGTCCACAACTGTCTGGACGAAGACATAAATGTGTTGTCTGACTGACAGAAGCCTTTGTGGTCACTGATTTTAACAATACCACAACATATAATCAGATATCATATGTGATGTTAGGCCACATTTTTAAAGTGTGGTGCATGAGTTGGTGCCATGGTGTAATGGTTAGCACTCTGGACTCTGAATCCAGCGATCCGAGTTCAAATCTCGGTGGGACCTTACTTTTAAACGAGAATGTTGTGGTTACGGTGAGCCCTCCAGTATGGAAACTCAGACAGACACAGTGTGGGATTACCGAACAACTCTGATTCTGTAATGCTATGTTAATAACATATAGTGTGTGACATTGTTACAAACCTGTCTGGAAACTAAGACAACATGTGTTGACTGATTACCCAGTGTACCATTATAGAACAGTGGTTGTATATTGTGCATGTGCATATATATTACATTATATTATGTTATATTAGTAAAGTTTAAGGCTTAATCCTTGTTTAATATGTAACATAAATGAGTTGTTGAAATTCTATTCTAGCAATATACAAAAATAATAATAAATAGAAATACCTTGTTATGTGAGGAACTGGTAAGCAAACAATGAATGCCACATAAAACATAAAAAATATGATCACAATATAAATCCATGACTGTCATCTGGTGGTTAACACCCGCTAGTGCTAGAGGTGTCAAGAGCAGCACACATGCAATATACTCAACTCTCCAATGAGATTTTGAACCCTCACAATCTGAGTTCAGATTCTGCTCTGTCTGAACAAGCATGTGCTGAACATGTAAAATGGGTAAATGTATATGAGCCGGATGTCTAAACGCCTTGGGTGTTGTAGTAGTCAGGATGGCCGAGCGGTCTAAGGCGCTGCGTTCAGGTCGCAGTCTCCCCTGGAGGCGTGGGTTCGAATCCCACTTCTGACATATACATTTTCACATATGATGACACCAATAAAAGCATATATAATATATGTTATAGTGAAGGCGTTCCCTCGCTAATGAATAAACAATAAACAAAATATAGAAGAAATTAATCAATGGTGAAATAAGCTAATATCAGTATCATAAATTCTTGCGTTCCCTCGCTGATGAAGACAAATGAATAAACAAACAAAATACAGAACAAATTAATCAATGGTGAAATAAGCTAATATCAGTATCATAATTTTTTCCTTTATTACTATACAGAACTATATGGATGTGAATAAAAATGTAGACAAAAAATAAAATATTTATTTATGTTGTGTTTAATAAGCAATTTCAATTAGTGCCCTCTATTTTAGCATTTATTTATTTGGTTTTATTTATTAGTGCCTTTATTTATTTTGTATTTATTTCACCATTTATTTATTATTTTCTTGTTTTTCTTGATACATTTGTTTATTTATTTATTGGTAATACAAATACTTTGCTGTCCTCCAAACTGGATATGAGCTGGATATTCCTCTTTCACTTGGTCATGATGTTATCCAGTCCACCTGACCACATTTTTAAAGAGCCTTGCATGAGTTAGGCCACATTTTTAAAGTGTGGTGGTGCCATGGTGTAATGGTTAGCACTCTGGACTCTGAATCCAGCGATCCGAGTTCAAATCTCGGTGGGACCTTACTTTTAAACGAGAATGTTGTGGTTACGGTGAGCCCTCCAGTATGGAAACTCATCAGAGCCTGAGTACAGGTAGTCATGACCAAACACAGAGACAAAACTGTTCTTACAATATAAATCCATGACTGTCATCTGGCAGTTAACATCCGCTAGTGCTAGAGGTGTCAAGAGCAGCACCCATGCAATATACTCAGCTGTCCAACGAGATTTTGAACCCTCACAATCTGAGTTCAGATTCTGCTCTGTCTGAACAAGCATGTGGTTAACATGTAAAATGGGTAAATGTATATGAGCCGGATGTCTAAACGCCTTCAGTGTTGTAGTAGTCAGGATGGCCGAGCGGTCTAAGGCGCTGCGTTCAGGTCGCAGTCTCCCCTGGAGGCGTGGGTTCGAATCCCACTTCTGACAGATACATTTTCACATATGATGACACCAATAAAAGCATATGTAATGAATATGTTATAGAAATTAATCAATGGTGAAATAAGCTAATATCGTATCTGCATTCCCTCGCTGATGAAGACAAATGAATAAACAAACAAAATATAGAAGAAATTAATCAATGGTGAAATAAGCTAATATCAGGATCATACATTTTTCCTTCATTACTATACAGAACTATATGGATGTGAATAAAAATGTAGACAAAAAATAAAATATTTATTTATGTCATGTTTAATAAGCAATTTCAATTAGTGCCCTCTATTTTAGCATTTATTTATTTGGTTTTATTTATTAGTGCCTTTATTTATTTCTCCATTTATTTCACCATTTATTTATTATTTTCTTGTTTTTCTTGATGCATTTGTTTATTTATTTATTGCTAATACAAATACTTTGCTGTCCTCCAAACTGGATATAAGCTGGATATTCCTCTTTCACTTGGTCATGATGTTATCCAGTCCACCTGAAGGACCAGCAGGGCTAGAGGTTATAAATACACTGTTTGTATCAGGTATGTTTGTACACAAATATTAATGTATTATTTTATTGATAACTTGGGCTAATATATTGATTATCAGGTGCTAGCTAAAGTTAGAGTAAGCTAACGTTAGCTAAGTTAGTTACACTAACCTTAGCCAGCTAAATGTCGCTTTGTCACAATGTTATTCTCTTTCTTTGCGTCTTTGGTTGTGTAAATATATATCCTGTGCTATTAAAAAAAAACCCTAATGGCATTTATTGTGGGACATTGGTCCACAACTGTCTGGACGAAGACATAAATGTGTTGTCTGACTGACAGAAGCCTTTGTGGTCACTGATTTTAACAATACCACAACATATAATCAGATATCATATGTGATGTTAGGCCACATTTTTAAAGTGTGGTGCATGAGTTGGTGCCATGGTGTAATGGTTAGCACTCTGGACTCTGAATCCAGCGATCCGAGTTCAAATCTCGGTGGGACCTTACTTTTAAACGAGAATGTTGTGGTTACGGTGAGCCCTCCAGTATGGAAACTCATCAGAGCCTGAGTACAGGTAGTCATGACCAAACACAGAGACAAAACTGTTCTTACAATATAAATCCATGACTGTCATCTGGCGGTTAACATCCGCTAGTGCTAGAGGTGTCAAGAGCAGCACCCATGCAATATACTCAACTCTCCAATGAGATTTTGAACCCTCACAATCTGAGTTCAGATTCTGCTCTGTCTGAACAAGCATGTGGTTAACATGTAAAATGGGTAAATGTATATGAGCCGGATGTCTAAACGCCTTCAGTGATGTAGTAGTCAGGATGGCCGAGCGGTCTAAGGCGCTGCGTTCAGGTCGCAGTCTCCCCTGGAGGCGTGGGTTCGAATCCCACTTCTGACATATACATTTTCACATATGATGACACCAATAAAAGCATATATAATATATGTTATAGTGAAGGCGTTCCCTCGCTAATGAATAAACAATAAACAAAATATAGAAGAAATTAATCAATGGTGAAATAAGCTAATATCAGTATCATAAATTCTTGCGTTCCCTCGCTGATGAAGACAAATGAATAAACAAACAAAATACAGAACAAATTAATCAATGGTGAAATAAGCTAATATCAGTATCATAATTTTTTCCTTTATTACTATACAGAACTATATGGATGTGAATAAAAATGTAGACAAAAAATAAAATATTTATTTATGTCATGTTTAATAAGCAATTTCAATTAGTGCCCTCCTTCATTTATTTTAGCATTTATTTATTTGGTTTTATTTATTAATGCCTTTATTTATTTTGTATTTATTTCACCATTTATTTATTATTTTCTTGTTTTTCTTGATACATTTGTTTATTTATTTATTTATTGGTAATACAAATACTTTGCTGTCCTCCAAACTGGATATGAGCTGGATATTCCTCTTTCACTTGGTCATGATGTTATCCAGTCCACCTGAAGGACCAGCAGGGCTAGAGGTTATAAATACACTGTTTGTATCAGGTATGTTTGTACACAAATATTAATGTATTATTTTATTGATAACTTGGGCTAATATATTGATTATCAGGTGCTAGCTAAAGTTAGAGTAAGCTAACGTTAGCTAAGTTAGTTACACTAACCTTAGCCAGCTAAATGTCGCTTTGTCACAATGTTATTCTCTTTCTTTGCGTCTTTGGTTGTGTAAATATATATCCTGTGCTATTAAAAAAAAGCCCTAATGGCATTTATTGTGGGACATTGGTCCACAACTGTCTGGACGAAGACATAAATGTGTTGTCTGACTGACAGAAGCCTTTGTGGTCACTGATTTTAACAATACCACAACATATAATCAGATATCATATGTGATGTTAGGCCACATTTTTAAAGTGTGGTGCATGAGTTGGTGCCATGGTGTAATGGTTAGCACTCTGGACTCTGAATCCAGCGATCCGAGTTCAAATCTCGGTGGGACCTTACTTTTAAACGAGAATGTTGTGGTTACGGTGAGCCCTCCAGTATGGAAACTCATCAGAGCCTGAGTACAGGTAGTCATGACCAAACACAGAGACAAAACTGTTCTTACAATTAAATCCAAGACTGTCATCTGGAAGGTATTACATCCGCTAGTGCTATTAAACAAAATTGTCCCCCCATGTTGCTCTATGGATTCATGACATCTCTACTATAATGTAGCCTACTATATCTTCATTTATTCAGTCAGTCTTTGTGGGGCCTCTTCTGTGTGAACGCTGTGTATTTTATGTACTATTGTCTGCATCGATGACATTCATGGTCATGTAAGAAACTGTTTCCACAATGAAAGGAAAATAAGGTGTAAACAAACAATGAAGTATAAATACACAGAAAACAGCTGCCCTTTAAAAGATTTATTTTAAAAAAAGCCCTATTATGCTATTTTCTGGATGCATATTTTTATGCAGAGGCAGATTACTATGAAAACAATAATTGCAACAGACTAATCTAATATAGTAAGTGCTACAAACTACTACGCTCAAGACAGTTACAAATGTTTAAATACGTTAATGCTCATAATCTCCCATGGTTTACTCATCCTGGCTGTCCTGCAACACTCTTCATAAACTCTCTAAAGGTCCGACACACAGTGGTATCCCTCCAGAAATGTCTTCTCATTTCTGCTTGAAAGCTCTGTTGTGATTGGTCAAGCACATTTAAAAACAGCTTCTCCGGAAATAAGACCTGACTTTTGTTGAGAAAGACCAAGCTAAGGAAGCAATACAGTAAGTCACTTCTGTAACATTGTGACCTCTGGGAGTTTGGAAGTAAACAAACACAAGTTTCTTTCCCAAAACTATCACTGTTTCAATTGATTTTTTGGTTCCATGGTGTAATGGTTAGCACTCTAGACTCTGATTGAAGAACAAAAGCTGGGAAACAGTGGAAAAGTATAATAGGGCCACTTTAAATATATTTGAATAGAAAGTCACACGTTGTTCAAGGAAAACTGTTAAGATTGTAAGTAAAGGCTAGGAATATACTTTAAGTCATTGTTTAGTAGAAAACTAATCTGTTGGCCATGATCATGGACTGAATATAATACGATTGTGATGTGTAAAACCATGTTTCAGTATTATTGTTTTGTTTGGACTTTATTAGGGTTTCTCAGAAGAAGAACAGTAACAAATGAGTTTGACACAGAGAAAAGGCTCCCTCATTTAAACAGTTGTTGTAACTATATTTAAGGTGTCTAATGCATCTCAAGGAATGAATAATTAAAATAATTGATAATATACAAGCAATAGTTCTGCAGACTGAGTTGATCATTTCATCAATGGGTCTTTACAGCCCTCGACTCGCTGACTGCTACTCACCTCTGCTGCATGCATTGCACATGAATGGATTGTCTTACCATAAAACTTTGAATTGCAGCTCTGTTTGAAAGGTGCTGTGACATTAAATTAACCTTTCGCCTTAAGTTCTTAAGCCACTTTAGAGTCGTAGTAAACCAGCAAAATGTTGCAGAAAGAAAAGTGTTTTTAATTGAACTATTTTCTTTTGATGACCAACATGTAACTTCAGACAAAAGACACTATATTTTGACCAACCTGTCAAATCAGTTGAGCCAACTTACTGTATATATTCAGGCTATAGGGTGCTAATGAGAACTCATTGGTGCGTGTCCCGGGATTTCTACATCAACAAGTTATTACTACACATTTATATTAAACATGAAAGTAGTGCAACTTTAAATTTTCAACAACATCCGACTGACAAGCATGACATAATTTTTTTGATTTTATTTTTTTAAGATGTTATTTGTGTAGCTGAAGGTGTTTCAGTGGGCCTCACAGACCCAGATCAGCAACAGGTGCCCAGCCCAAGCTCTCTAAGAAGACGAGGAAAAACTCCCCATGAACCTTAGAACAATCTAATGGACATGGGAAGAAACCTCGGGAAAGGCTATTCAAAGAGAGATCCCCTCTCCTTGGATGGCTGGGTGTGTGTGTGTGTGTGTGTGTGTGTGTGTGTGTGTGTGTGTGTGTGTTGGTGCTTGGTGGGGTGATGGGTTGGTGGTTGATGGTTGGTTGGTTGGTGGGTTGGTTGGTTGGTTGTGTGTGTGTGTGGGGTGATGGGTTGGTGGTTGATGGTTGGTGGGTTGGTTGGTTGGTTGTGTGTGTGTGTGTGTGTGTGTGTGTGTGTGTGGGCGCATTAGTTATTGTATCTTTGTGAGGACTAGTTTTAGTTTTACACCTGAAAAGTGAAATCACTTCACATTCCAAGTGTAGAATAAAGTCTTAACCCTCAAACAGCTGTTTTAAGGTGCTGTTTAGGGGTTAAGACTGATTAATCCTCACAAGTATACAATAACAAATGTGTCTTTGTGTCCTCAGTGTTGAGCCTGGCATGAGAAGAGTTTCTTGTACCACTTCTTCCTCATCTGCTTGATGGTGATCTGGCTCTGAAGATCTTCGAGCTGGGACTTCAAGGAGCTCTCGGTCGTCTGCCGCTCCTGTTCCTTCTCCTGCAGCGTCTGCTGGATGTTTTCTGTGGCCTGAAGGAGGGATAACTTCTCCTGCTGCCACTCGATGGTACGACTCTTCATCTGCTGCTCAGCCTCCATCACAGCAGCCAAGAAGTCGTTGTTTTTCTTTTCTTGATGGTCGAGCTGAACTCCAAAGGAAGATTTTTCCTGCTGCCAAAGGAGATGTTCTCTCTCTAGCTGATCTTCAAATTTGTTTTTGAGAGTAGCCATGAGGTTTTTGTTGTCTTTGTATTGCATCTCCAGCTTGGCAAGATAGTTATTCTGGGATGTTTCCAGCTGTGTCGTGAGGGTTGACTGTTCCTGAAAGCGGAGACGCTCAGTTTCTAACAGATCTTCTGTCTTTTTCAGAGCTGCTGCGATCCTGTTTGTCTCCGCTCTCTGTTCCTCCAGCTGGGCTTGATGGGAAGCCTGGGATGTTTCTAACTTCTGTGTAGCCTCCTCCTCCTGTTTTTGAAGAGAAGCTACGATCAGCTGGGCAGCATAGAGGTCCCTGCAGGTTTTTTCCTGCTTGGCTGTGAGGGAAGACTTCTTCTGCTGCCACTCAATGCTACAACTCTTCAACTGCTGCTCAGTCTTCATCACAGCAGCCAAGAGGTTGTTGTTTTTCTTTTTCTGGTGCTCAAGCTGAACCTCAGAGGAGGCTTTCTTTCTCAGCCTGTCCTTCAGCAGGGAAGCTTTCTCCTGCTGCCATAGAAGACGTTCACTATCCAGTTGATCTTCAGATTTCTTCTGGAGAGTAGCCATGAGGTTCTTGCTGTCTTTGTCCTGCGTCTCCAGCTGTGCAAGATAGTTGCTCTGGGATGTTTCCAGCTGTGCCGTGAGGGTTGACTGTTCCTGAAAGCGGAGACGCTCAGTTTTCAGCAGATCTTCTGTCTTTTTCAGATCTTCTAAGATCTTGCTGTTCTCCGCCCTCGTTCCTCCAGCTGGGCTTGATGGGCTGACTGGAATCTCTCCAGCGTCTGCTTAGCCTCCTCCTCCTGTGCTTGAAGAGAAGCTATGGTTTTCAGCTGGTCATTGTTATTGTCCCAGTCTGTTTCCAGCTGTGCAATGAGGGAGGACTTCTCCTCTTCCCACTGCAGAGTTCCAGTCTTCAGCTCCTGTTCAGCCTTCTCCAGAGCAGCCTTGAGCTTACTAATATCTTTTTTCTGCTCATCCAGTTCAGCCAGACAGGATGCTCTGGACGTCTCCATCTCCTCCTGGGTGGTAGTTTTCTGCTGAGAGTGGAGGCGCTCAGTCTCCAGCAGGTCCTTTGCCTCTTTCAGGGCTTCTGTAGTCTTCCTGGTCTCTGCTTGCGCTTCAACCAGCTGTGCTGTGAGAGAAGACTTCTCTTTTTGCCACTGTAGATGTCCATTCTTCAGCTCTTGTTCAGCCTTATGAAGAGCAGCCTTGAACTTACCATTGATGGCTACATGTTCATCAAATGTAGCCTGACAGAAGGTCTTGTATATCTCCATCTCCTCCTGGGTGATGGTTTTCTGATGAGAGTGGAGACGCTCAGTCTCCAGCAGGTCCTGTGCTTCTTTCAGAGCTGCTGCGATCCTGTTAGTCTCCGCTCTCTGTTGGTTCATCTGAGCTTGATGGAAAGCTTGAGGTCTTTCCAGCGTCTGCTTTAATGCTTCCTGCTCTTGTGCCCGAAAGGAAGCTATCAGATGCACCTGGGATTGAAGGTAGTCCCCGTTTTTCTGCTGCTGTGTTGTGAGGAAAAACTTCTCCTGTTGCCACTGGAGATGAACGGTCTTCAGCTGTTGCTCAGTCTTGTCAAGAGCAGCCTTGAGCTTACTGCTAATATCGATCTGTTCATCCACTTTAGCCTGACAGAAGTCTCTGAATGTCTCCATCTCCTCTTCGGTGGTAGCTTTCTGATGAGGGCGGAGACGCTCAGTCTCCAGCAGGTCCCGTGCTTCGTTCATCTGAGCTTGATGGAAAGCCTGATTTTTGAGAGCTTCAGCCATCTTTCTCAATTCAATGCGCAGTTTCTGTGTTTGAGCCGTCTCAATTTCCAGATAGCTCTCCAACTCCAACTCCACGTTGGTTTTAGCCACTGCAATCATCTTCCTTACAGCACAGAGCTCCATCTTCTTAGCCTCCACTTCATTTTGAAGGGCCTCTTTCTCTCCCTTCACTTGCTCCAACTTTACATGAGATTGGCCATGTTTAGCCTGAGATTCATGCAGCTGATCTTTCAGGCCACATATCTCCTTCGGCGTTTCTTGTTTCTCGTCGCTCCACTTGTTGTTCATGTTCTTTTCTTGGACATGATCAAGAAAATGTTGCAGCGAGTCCTCATCGATGTCTAGGAGGACTCTCCCCTCTGATTCAGTCTTGGTGAGCCTCGCCTCGCTGTCCTTCAGTTCACTTCTGACTTGTTCCTCGAGTGAACTGAGGTAAAATTAATTGGAGGTTCAACCTCCTTGGAATTTAATTCCATGTCTTCCAGCTTTGTCTCCTGCTGCTGGACCTGGGTCTTTCTTTTCAGATGTCTACGTTGTTTCCTGCTCAGTGGACTTTCCATTGCTAGTCAAATTCGTCTCCGATCCAAACTGGAGTCTGAGTGAAATGTGTTTCAGATCAAACCTTTTGTCTCCTATTAGTAAACTATAGAAAAGTCCTTTATGACATCACAGATGATGTTCCTTTGATGTTTGCCTTTAATGAGTGTTCCAAATTACATTGATTCTATCCATCCAGTCCTGGGAACCTTTGGTTGCTATGGAGACCAGTTGGAATGTTTTTGTTTATGTTTGAATGTATGAATGTTATAATTTCTGATAATCCCTAAAATATGGCGAAGAAATTACACTTTAAAAGGGTATATGTATATAAATATAAATACATGTAAAAATATATACATATACATACATGTATATATATATATTTATACACACATACATACATACATACATACATACATACATACATACATACATACATACATACATACATACATACATACATATATATATACATATATATATATATATATGTATATGTCTATACACATACATGTATGAATATAAACATACATACTCTGTCTGATTAGGACTTAAGTGGGACCAGTTAATGCACTTTGTTCCAACACTAACATCCGAGTATAGGACGGATATACATATACATATACATATATATATATGTGTGTGTGTGTGTATGTTAATAATAGATAGAGAGTATCTATTATTAACCCTATTCTATTCAAACTGATGCAGAAATTGAAGGAACTGATGGGAATTGTACATTACATGATTACATGTCACAAATACAATTGATTGATTGATTTGTAGGGTTTATTAATAATATAGTTACTTAATTGTGTGTCTTGGTGAGGATTTATGTTTAGTGAGTGTTTGATTGATTGACAAAGATCTTATAGTTCAGTCTATTTTGCTATAATGTTCTCTGCTTACTAATCCTATCTGAACTCTCACCAGAACACTTACAGGTGACGTCACTGATGCTAAGAGACAAGATTGAGACAACTATGCCCCTACATTTGTTTTCATTTTAGATAATTAGCACCATTTAACGTATGCTAAATTAATTATTTAATAGCAAGCCCTGTTAACAATGTAGTACAGCTTCTAAACTATATTGACGATGGTCTTTTTAAAGGCTTGCCAGAAGAGCCGATCACATAACACATCGATGGTAAATTGAAATGTTCTCAATAAATATCTGTTCTTGACAAATCCACACAGAATTATCACCAAACTTCTATGGAGGGTTAAAGCGTTTTTTAGCTCCTTTTTATTGTTTTACAACTCGCAACTTAACTGTTTTGGTTGAGTCCCACAGCTCTCACTACCCTTGTTTCAATTGACAGCAGGCGGCTGTCTTCAGTGAAAACCCTCAGATAAATCCACTTTACACTACCTTTCCATCACCAAACAGCACACAGTAAAAGTTTGTCTGTAGCTGATGAAGAACCATCATATAATTTAAAGGCCCAGACAATTTTTCCAAGAGTCAGCCTTATCAACCTTTTAGGGCAACAAAGATCAGGGTGCTCCTCTGTCCCCCAAGGGACCAAATATTCATGAATGCAGCTTTAATCCAAAAACAAGTTGGGGCTTGAATGACATTTTGAGGTAAATGTGAACAGGAAGGATGCTGTAAAATGTTGCTATGCAACAAGGATAATAAGTGTAACACTGAAAATGTAAAAAAAATATTCCAACAAACTATCCGGATTGTGGGTAGCGTAGTGCTAAAAGAGTTTCAGTAGAACAGACCTGAATTCTGACTGACTTTTTGATTCCATGAAAGCTTATACCTTTGTTTTACAACGTTGTGGTTCCATCCCATGACTATGAATCATAATTTCTTGAGAAAGCTAATGTTTCATCTCTCTGCTGCATGTATAGGTGTGTACTACAGCCCTCAAGAAAGGGAGCATTGATTTCACAGGGTGGAGTGGAACGATAATATTGAATATTTGCTCTATTTCATTTTGATTAATTTATGTCAGACCCTGAAGGTCCCAGCATGCATCAGAGGTTTCATCATGTCATTTTACCAATGTGTTTGTTCACATATGTGTGGGTTGGTTTGTGTAGCTGTACCTGTATGTGTCCCGTCTTAGCACTCTAAGCAAGTGTGTGAGAAAACCCTCTATTCCCATTTCAGACCTGCTTACTGTACATCAGCGATGTATTTAACTTTGAGATTTAACTGCAGAATAACAGGTCGATGGATTCAACAGAAATGATATTGTATCAGCATAGTCCACTGTTTACCTTTACACTACAGACTTTATGTGACTCTGTTACACAGTTATATGGTACTCACAAATATGGATTTTTACACTCTAACCAGACTCTTATTAAGAGAAAAGAAGCATTTGCACAACACATAACACTAAAACTCAAATGAATGTGAATCCTAGAGAAATAATCAAGCTGCATTCATCCATACTATTTATTTTAATAAGGGTAAAATGATTGAAAGATTGAATGCATATGTGTCCCAGTTAATTTCCAGTTGCAGCGTATGTGAATGACATCAGCTGACAGGAAGTAAAAACATGGACTCAAGCTGTTGCCTAGCAACGGAGTTCTGTTGAAACATGCTAAAATGCAGCATTACAGAGGCTGAATACAGTTATATTCAGACAGACAGTTTGAGAAAAATAAAGATATTTTTGAACATTAAAGAATGTAAACAAAAGTAGAAATATGGACCTGGCAATGAGCATGATATGCCACCTTTAATGAGTATTTTTGTACATTCTTGACAACTATACAATAAGTGTATCAGCCTTGTTTATAGAGACAGATACTTCACATACCCTCAACAATGTTTCTGTTCCTCTCTCTTGAGTTTTCTGTCTTATATCTGACATAGGCAGCCTCCTTTTGTCACTGAGTACTTGGGACTGGTGACGTTACCAGATTTTAAGCGAGTCACTTACTGTCAGACTTGGCCATTAATCTGTTTTTCCACACGGCAACTTGATCTCTGAAGACGCAGTGATACCAACGTCGTTATACTGTTGGCTCACTAACCTTATTAGAAGGAACAACCACAATTCTGATATTTTCCACAGGGATAAATAATACATTCATTTTTGACCCATCAAATTTTTGAAATGATTTCATAATTTTATTAATTGTATTGGCACCTTTCTAAAACGTTTGATTATTTGTTACTTAAAAAATACATTTGTCTACATAAAAATTGTTATCAATATAACCTTTAATACTTATCTCTTTGTTATTTCAAATATTAATTTGCATTTCCTTGAATTGCATCTCTGTTTGAAAGGTGCTGTGACATTAAATTAACCTTCTTGCCTTAAGTTCTTAAGCCACTTCAGACTCGTAGTAAACCTGCAAAATGTTCATTATTTTCTTTTGATGACCAACATGTAACTCCAGACAAAAGATACTATATTTAGACCAACATGTCAAATCAATTGAGCCAACTTACTTTATATTTTCAGGCTTTAGGGTGCTAATGAGAACTCATTGGTGTTTGTCCCAGGATTTCTACTTGAACAACTTATTATTATACCTTTAATATTAAACATGACAACCTAAACTTTTTCATTAACAACCGACTTACAAGCATGACATAATTTTTTTGATTTTATTTTTTAAGATGTTATTTGTGTAGCTGAAGGTGTTTCAGTGGGCCTCACAGACCCAGATCAGCAACAGGTGCCCAGCCCAAGCTCTCTAAGAAGACGAGGAAAAACTCCCCATGAACCTTAGAACAATCTAATGGACATGGGAAGAAACCTCGGGAAAGGCTATTCAAAGAGAGATCCCCTCTCCTTGGATGGCTGGTGTGTGTGTGTGTGTGTGTGTGTGTGTGTGTTGTGTGGGGTGATGGGTTGGTGGTTGATGGTTGGTTGGTTGGTTGGTTGGTTGGTTGGTTGGTGGGTTGGTTGGTTGGTTGGTTGTGTGTGTGTGTGGGGTGATGGGTTGGTGGTTGATGGTTGGTTGGTTGGTTGGTTGTGTGTGTGTGTGTGTGTGTGTGTGTGTGTGTGTGTGTGTGTGTGTGTGTGTGTGTGTGTGTGTGTGTGTGGGCGCATTAGTTATTGTATTTTTGTGAGGACTAGTTTTAGTTTTACACCTGAAAAGTGAAATCACTTCACATTCCAAGTGTAGAATAAAGTCTTAACCCTCAAACAGCTGTTTTAAGGTGCTGTTTAGGGGTTAAGACTGATTAATCCTCACAAGTATACAATAACAAATGTGTCTTTGTGTCCTCAGTGTTGAGCCTGGCATGAGAAGAGTTTCTTGTACCACTTCTTCCTCATCTGCTTGATGGTGATCTGGCTCTGAAGATCTTCGAGCTGGGACTTCAAGGAGCTCTCGGTCGTCTGCCGCTCCTGTTCCTTCTCCTGCAGCGTCTGCTGGATGTTTTCTGTGGCCTGAAGGAGGGATAACTTCTCCTGCTGCCACTGATGGTACGACTCTTCATCTGCTGCTCAGCCTCCATCACAGCAGCCAAGAAGTCGTTGTTTTTCTTTTCTTGATGGTCGAGCTGAACTCCAAAGGAAGATTTTTCCTGCTGCCAAAGGAGATGTTCTCTCTCTAGCTGATCTTCAAATTTGTTTTTGAGAGTAGCCATGAGGTTTTTGTTGTCTTTGTATTGCATCTCCAGCTTGGCAAGATAGTTATTCTGGGATGTTTCCAGCTGTGTCGTGAGGGTTGACTGTTCCTGAAAGCGGAGACGCTCAGTTTCTAACAGATCTTCTGTCTTTTTCAGAGCTGCTGCGATCCTGTTTGTCTCCGCTCTCTGTTCCTCCAGCTGGGCTTGATGGGAAGCCTGGGATGTTTCTAACTTCTGTGTAGCCTCCTCCTCCTGTTTTTGAAGAGAAGCTACGATCAGCTGGGCAGCATAGAGGTCCCTGCAGGTTTTTTCCTGCTTGGCTGTGAGGGAAGACTTCTTCTGCTGCCACTCAATGCTACAACTCTTCAACTGCTGCTCAGTCTTCATCACAGCAGCCAAGAGGTTGTTGTTTTTCTTTTTCTGGTGCTCAAGCTGAACCTCAGAGGAGGCTTTCTTTCTCAGCCTGTCCTTCAGCAGGGAAGCTTTCTCCTGCTGCCATAGAAGACGTTCACTATCCAGTTGATCTTCAGATTTCTTCTGGAGAGTAGCCATGAGGTTCTTGCTGTCTTTGTCCTGCGTCTCCAGCTGTGCAAGATAGTTGCTCTGGGATGTTTCCAGCTGTGCCGTGAGGGTTGACTGTTCCTGAAAGCGGAGACGCTCAGTTTTCAGCAGATCTTCTGTCTTTTTCAGATCTTCTAAGATCTTGCTGTTCTCCGCCCTCTGTTCCTCCAGCTGGGCTTGATGGGCTGACTGGAATCTCTCCAGCGTCTGCTTAGCCTCCTCCTCCTGTGCTTGAAGAGAAGCTATGGTTTTCAGCTGGTCATTGTTATTGTCCCAGTCTGTTTCCAGCTGTGCAATGAGGGAGGACTTCTCCTCTTCCCACTGCAGAGTTCCAGTCTTCAGCTCCTGTTCAGCCTTCTCCAGAGCAGCCTTGAGCTTACTAATATCTTTTTTCTGCTCATCCAGTTCAGCCAGACAGGATGCTCTGGACGTCTCCATCTCCTCCTGGGTGGTAGTTTTCTGCTGAGAGTGGAGGCGCTCAGTCTCCAGCAGGTCCTTTGCCTCTTTCAGGGCTTCTGCAGTCTTCCTGGTCTCTGCTTGCGCTTCAACCAGCTGTGCTGTGAGAGAAGACTTCTCTTTTTGCCACTGTAGATGTCCATTCTTCAGCTCTTGTTCAGCCTTATGAAGAGCAGCCTTGAACTTACCATTGATGGCTACATGTTCATCAAATGTAGCCTGACAGAAGGTCTTGTATATCTCCATCTCCTCCTGGGTGATGGTTTTCTGATGAGAGTGGAGACGCTCAGTCTCCAGCAGGTCCTGTGCTTCTTTCAGAGCTGCTGCGATCCTGTTAGTCTCCGCTCTCTGTTGGTTCATCTGAGCTTGATGGAAAGCTTGAGGTCTTTCCAGCGTCTGCTTTAATGCTTCCTGCTCTTGTGCCCGAAAGGAAGCTATCAGATGCACCTGGGATTGAAGGTAGTCCCCGTTTTTCTGCTGCTGTGTTGTGAGGAAAAACTTCTCCTGTTGCCACTGGAGATGAACGGTCTTCAGCTGTTGCTCAGTCTTGTCAAGAGCAGCCTTGAGCTTACTGCTAATATCGATCTGTTCATCCACTTTAGCCTGACAGAAGTCTCTGAATGTCTCCATCTCCTCTTCGGTGGTAGCTTTCTGATGAGGGCGGAGACGCTCAGTCTCCAGCAGGTCCCGTGCTTCGTTCATCTGAGCTTGATGGAAAGCCTGATTTTTGAGAGCTTCAGCCATCTTTCTCAATTCAATGCGCAGTTTCTGTGTTTGAGCCGTCTCAATTTCCAGATAGCTCTCCAACTCCAACTCCACGTTGGTTTTAGCCACTGCAATCATCTTCCTTACAGCACAGAGCTCCATCTTCTTAGCCTCCACTTCATTTTGAAGGGCCTCTTTCTCTCCCTTCACTTGCTCCAACTTTACATGAGATTGGCCATGTTTAGCCTGAGATTCATGCAGCTGATCTTTCAGGCCACATATCTCCTTCGGCGTTTCTTGTTTCTCGTCGCTCCACTTGTTGTTCATGTTCTTTTCTTGGACATGATCAAGAAAATGTTGCAGCGAGTCCTCATCGATGTCTAGGAGGACTCTCCCTCTGATTCAGTCTTGGTGAGCCTCGCCTCGCTGTCCTTCAGTTCACTTCTGACTTGTTCCTCGAGTGAACTGAGGTAAAAATTAATTGGAGGTTCAACCTCCTTGGAATTTAATTCCATGTCTTCCAGCTTTGTCTCCTGCTGCTGGACCTGGGTCTTTCTTTTCAGATGTCTACGTTGTTTCCTGCTCAGTGGACTTTCCATTGCTAGTCAAATTCGTCTCCGATCCAAACTGGAGTCTGAGTGAAATGTGTTTCAGATCAAACCTTTTGTCTCCTATTAGTAAACTATAGAAAAGTCCTTTATGACATCACAGATGATGTTCCTTTGATGTTTGCCTTTAATGAGTGTTCCAAATTACATTGATTCTATCCATCCAGTCCTGGGAACCTTTGGTTGCTATGGAGACCAGTTGGAATGTTTTTGTTTATGTTTGAATGTATGAATGTTATAATTTCTGATAATCCCTAAAATATGGCGAAGAAATTACACTTTAAAAGGGTATATGTATATAAATATAAATACATGTAAAAATATATACATATACATACATGTATATATATATATTTATACACACATACATACATACATACATACATACATACATACATACATACATACATACATACATACATGCATATATATATATAAATATATATATGTATATGTCTATACACATACATGTATGAATATAAACATACATACTCTGTCTGATTAGGACTTAAGTGGGACCAGTTAATGCACTTTGTTCCAACACTAACATCCGAGTATAGGACGGATATACATATACATATATATATATGTGTGTGTGTGTGTGTGTGTGTGTGTGTGTGTGTGTGTGTGTGTGTGTGTGTGTGTGTGTGTGTGTGTATGTTAATAATAGATAGAGAGTATCTATTATTAACCCTATTCTATTCAAACTGATGCAGAAATTGAAGGAACTGATGGGAATTGTACATTACATGATTACATGTCACAAATACAATTGATTGATTGATTTGTAGGGTTTATTAATAATATAGTTACTTAATTGTGTGTCTTGGTGAGGATTTATGTTTAGTGAGTGTTTGATTGATTGACAAAGATCTTATAGTTCAGTCTATTTTGCTATAATGTTCTCTGCTTACTAATCCTATCTGAACTCTCACCAGAACACTTACAGGTGACGTCACTGATGCTAAGAGACAAGATTGAGACAACTATGCCCCTACATTTGTTTTCATTTTAGATAATTAGCACCATTTAACGTATGCTAAATTAATTATTTAATAGCAAGCCCTGTTAACAATGTAGTACAGCTTCTAAACTATATTGACGATGGTCTTTTTAAAGGCTTGCCAGAAGAGCCGATCACATAACACATCGATGGTAAATTGAAATGTTCTCAATAAATATCTGTTCTTGACAAATCCACACAGAATTATCACCAAACTTCTATGGAGGGTTAAAGCGTTTTTTAGCTCCTTTTTATTGTTTTACAACTCGCAACTTAACTGTTTTGGTTGAGTCCCACAGCTCTCACTACCCTTGTTTCAATTGACAGCAGGTGGCTGTCTTCAGCGAAAACCCTCAGATAAATCCACTTTACACTACCTTTCCATCACCAAACAGCACACAGTAAAAGTTTGTCTGTAGCTGATGAAGAACCATCATATAATTTAAAGGCCCAGACAATTTTTCCAAGAGTCAGCCTTATCAACCTTTTAGGGCAACAAAGATCAGGGTGCTCCTCTGTCCCCCAAGGGACCAAATATTCATGAATGCAGCTTTAATCCAAAAACAAGTTGGGGCTTGAATGACATTTTGAGGTAAATGTGAACAGGAAGGATGCTGTAAAATGTTGCTATGCAACAAGGATAATAAGTGTAACACTGAAAATGTAAATAAAATATTCCAACAAACTATCCGGATTGTGGGTAGCGTAGTGCTAAAAGAGTTTCAGTAGAACAGACCTGAATTCTGACTGACTTTTTGATTCCATGAAAGCTTATACCTTTGTTTTACAACGTTGTGGTTCCATCCCATGACTATGAATCATAATTTCTTGAGAAAGCTAATGTTTCATCTCTCTGCTGCATGTATAGGTGTGTACTACAGCCCTCAAGAAAGGGAGCATTGATTTCACAGGGTGGAGTGGAACGATAATATTGAATATTTGCTCTATTTCATTTTGATTAATTTATGTCAGACCCTGAAGGTCCCAGCATGCATCAGAGGTTTCATCACGTCATTTTACCAATGTGTTTGTTCACATATGTGTGGGTTGGTTTGTGTAGCTGTACCTGTATGTGTCCCGTCTTAGCACTCTAAGCAAGTGTGTGAGAAAACCCTCTATTCCCATTTCAGACCTGCTTACTGTACATCAGCGATGTATTTAACTTTGAGATTTAACTGCAGAATAACAGGTCGATGGATTCAACAGAAATGATATTGTATCAGCATAGTCCACTGTTTACCTTTACACTACAGACTTTATGTGACTCTGTTACACAGTTATATGGTACTCACAAATATGGATTTTTACACTCTAACCAGACTCTTATTAAGAGAAAAGAAGCATTTGCACAACACATAACACTAAAACTCAAATGAATGTGAATCCTAGAGAAATAATAAAGCTGCATTCATCCATACTATTTATTTTAATAAGGGTAAAATGATTGAAAGATTGAATGCATATGTGTCCCAGTTAATTTCCAGTTGCAGCGTATGTGAATGACATCAGCTGACAGGAAGTAAAAACATGGACTCAAGCTGTTGCCTAGCAACGGAGTTCTGTTGAAACATGCTAAAATGCAGCATTACAGAGGCTGAATACAGTTATATTCAGACAGACAGTTTGAGAAAAATAAAGATATTTTTGAACATTAAAGAATGTAAACAAAAGTAGAAATATGGACCTGGCAATGAGCATGATATGCCACCTTTAATGAGTATTTTTGTACATTCTTGACAACTATACAATAAGTGTATCAGCCTTGTTTATAGAGACAGATACTTCACATACCCTCAACAATGTTTCTGTTCCTCTCTCTTGAGTTTTCTGTCTTATATCTGACATAGGCAGCCTCCTTTTGTCACTGAGTACTTGGGACTGGTGACGTTACCAGATTTTAAGCGAGTCACTTACTGTCAGACTTGGCCATTAATCTGTTTTTCCACACGGCAACTTGATCTCTGAAGACGCAGTGATACCAACGTCGTTATACTGTTGGCTCACTAACCTTATTAGAAGGAACAACCACAATTCTGATATTTTCCACAGGGATAAATAATACATTCATTTTTGACCCATCAAATTTTTGAAATGATTTCATAATTTTATTAATTGTATTGGCACCTTTCTAAAACGTTTGATTATTTGTTACTTAAAAAATACATTTGTCTACATAAAAATTGTTATCAATATAACCTTTAATACTTATCTCTTTGTTATTTCAAATATTAATTTGCATTTCCTTGAATTGCATCTCTGTTTGAAAGGTGCTGTGACATTAAATTAACCTTCTTGCCTTAAGTTCTTAAGCCACTTCAGACTCGTAGTAAACCTGCGAAATGTTCATTATTTTCTTTTGATGACCAACATGTAACTCCAGACAAAAGATACTATATTTAGACCAACATGTCAAATCAATTGAGCCAACTTACTTTATATTTTCAGGCTTTAGGGTGCTAATGAGAACTCATTGGTGTTTGTCCCAGGATTTCTACTTGAACAACTTATTATTATACCTTTAATATTAAACATGACAACCTAAACTTTTTCATTAACAACCGACTTACAAGCATGACATAATTTTTTTGATTTTATTTTTTTAAGATGTTATTTGTGTAGCTGAAGGTGTTTCAGTGGGCCTCACAGACCCAGATCAGCAACAGGTGCCCAGCCCAAGCTCTCTAAGAAGACGAGGAAAAACTCCCCATGAACCTTAGAACAATCTAATGGACATGGGAAGAAACCTCGGGAAAGGCTATTCAAAGAGAGATCCCCTCTCCTTGGATGGCTGTGTGTGTGTGTGTGTGTGTGTGTGTGTGTGTGTGTTGGTGCTTGGTGGGGTGATGGGTTGGTGGTTGATGGTTGGTTGGTGGGTTGGTTGGTTGGTTGGTTGTGTGTGTGTGGGGTGTTGGGGTTGATGGGTTGGTGGTTGATGGTTGGTGGGTTGGTTGGTTGGTTGTGTGTGTGTGTGTGTGTGTGTGTGTGTGTGTGGGCGCATTAGTTATTGTATCTTTGTGAGGACTAGTTTTAGTTTTACACCTGAAAAGTGAAATCACTTCACATTCCAAGTGTAGAATAAAGTCTTAACCCTCAAACAGCTGTTTTAAGGTGCTGTTTAGGGGTTAAGACTGATTAATCCTCACAAGTATACAATAACAAATGTGTCTTTGTGTCCTCAGTGTTGAGCCTGGCATGAGAAGAGTTTCTTGTACCACTTCTTCCTCATCTGCTTGATGGTGATCTGGCTCTGAAGATCTTCGAGCTGGGACTTCAAGGAGCTCTCGGTCGTCTGCCGCTCCTGTTCCTTCTCCTGCAGCGTCTGCTGGATGTTTTCTGTGGCCTGAAGGAGGGATAACTTCTCCTGCTGCCACTCGATGGTACGACTCTTCATCTGCTGCTCAGCCTCCATCACAGCAGCCAAGAAGTCGTTGTTTTTCTTTTCTTGATGGTCGAGCTGAACTCCAAAGGAAGATTTTTCCTGCTGCCAAAGGAGATGTTCTCTCTCTAGCTGATCTTCAAATTTGTTTTTGAGAGTAGCCATGAGGTTTTTGTTGTCTTTGTATTGCATCTCCAGCTTGGCAAGATAGTTATTCTGGGATGTTTCCAGCTGTGTCGTGAGGGTTGACTGTTCCTGAAAGCGGAGACGCTCAGTTTCTAACAGATCTTCTGTCTTTTTCAGAGCTGCTGCGATCCTGTTTGTCTCCGCTCTCTGTTCCTCCAGCTGGGCTTGATGGGAAGCCTGGGATGTTTCTAACTTCTGTGTAGCCTCCTCCTCCTGTTTTTGAAGAGAAGCTACGATCAGCTGGGCAGCATAGAGGTCCCTGCAGGTTTTTTCCTGCTTGGCTGTGAGGGAAGACTTCTTCTGCTGCCACTCAATGCTACAACTCTTCAACTGCTGCTCAGTCTTCATCACAGCAGCCAAGAGGTTGTTGTTTTTCTTTTTCTGGTGCTCAAGCTGAACCCGAGAGGAGGCTTTCTTTCTCAACCTGTCCTTCAGCAGGGAAGCTTTCTCCTGCTGCCATAGAAGACGTTCACTATCCAGTTGATCTTCAGATTTCTTCTGGAGAGTAGCCATGAGGTTCTTGCTGTCTTTGTCCTGCGTCTCCAGCTGTGCAAGATAGTTGCTCTGGGATGTTTCCAGCTGTGCCGTGAGGGTTGACTGTTCCTGAAAGCGGAGACGCTCAGTTTTCAGCAGATCTTCTGTCTTTTTCAGATCTTCTAAGATCTTGCTGTTCTCCGCCCTCTGTTCCTCCAGCTGGGCTTGATGGGCTGACTGGAATCTCTCCAGCGTCTGCTTAGCCTCCTCCTCCTGTGCTTGAAGAGAAGCTATGGTTTTCAGCTGGTCATTGTTATTGTCCCAGTCTGTTTCCAGCTGTGCAATGAGGGAGGACTTCTCCTCTTCCCACTGCAGAGTTCCAGTCTTCAGCTCCTGTTCAGCCTTCTCCAGAGCAGCCTTGAGCTTACTAATATCTTTTTTCTGCTCATCCAGTTCAGCCAGACAGGATGCTCTGGACGTCTCCATCTCCTCCTGGGTGGTAGTTTTCTGCTGAGAGTGGAGGCGCTCAGTCTCCAGCAGGTCCTTTGCCTCTTTCAGGGCTTCTGCAGTCTTCCTGGTCTCTGCTTGCGCTTCAACCAGCTGTGCTGTGAGAGAAGACTTCTCTTTTTGCCACTGTAGATGTCCATTCTTCAGCTCTTGTTCAGCCTTATGAAGAGCAGCCTTGAACTTACCATTGATGGCTACATGTTCATCAAATGTAGCCTGACAGAAGGTCTTGTATATCTCCATCTCCTCCTGGGTGATGGTTTTCTGATGAGAGTGGAGACGCTCAGTCTCCAGCAGGTCCTGTGCTTCTTTCAGAGCTGCTGCGATCCTGTTAGTCTCCGCTCTCTGTTGGTTCATCTGAGCTTGATGGAAAGCTTGAGATCTTTCCAGCGTCTGCTTTAATGCTTCCTGCTCTTGTGCCCGAAAGGAAGCTATCAGATGCACCTGGGATTGAAGGTAGTCCCCGTTTTTCTGCTGCTGTGTTGTGAGGAAAACTTCTCCTGTTGCCACTGGAGATGAACGGTCTTCAGCTGTTGCTCAGTCTTGTCAAGAGCAGCCTTGAGCTTACTGCTAATATCGATCTGTTCATCCACTTTAGCCTGACAGAAGTCTCTGAATGTCTCCATCTCCTCTTCGGTGGTAGCTTTCTGATGAGGGCGGAGACGCTCAGTCTCCAGCAGGTCCCGTGCTTCGTTCATCTGAGCTTGATGGAAAGCCTGATTTTTGAGAGCTTCAGCCATCTTTCTCAATTCAATGCGCAGTTTCTGTGTTTGAGCCGTCTCAATTTCCAGATAGCTCTCCAACTCCAACTCCACGTTGGTTTTAGCCACTGCAATCATCTTCCTTACAGCACAGAGCTCCATCTTCTTAGCCTCCACTTCATTTTGAAGGGCCTCTTTCTCTCCCTTCACTTGCTCCAACTTTACATGAGATTGGCCATGTTTAGCCTGAGATTCATGCAGCTGATCTTTCAGGCCACATATCTCCTTCGGCGTTTCTTGTTTCTCGTCGCTCCACTTGTTGTTCATGTTCTTTTCTTGGACATGATCAAGAAAATGTTGCAGCGAGTCCTCATCGATGTCTAGGAGGACTCTCCCCTCTGATTCAGTCTTGGTGAGCCTCGCCTCGCTGTCCTTCAGTTCACTTCTGACTTGTTCCTCGAGTGAACTGAGGTAAAAATTAATTGGAGGTTCAACCTCCTTGGAATTTAATTCCATGTCTTCCAGCTTTGTCTCCTGCTGCTGGACCTGGGTCTTTCTTTTCAGATGTCTACGTTGTTTCCTGCTCAGTGGACTTTCCATTGCTAGTCAAATTCGTCTCCGATCCAAACTGGAGTCTGAGTGAAATGTGTTTCAGATCAAACCTTTTGTCTCCTATTAGTAAACTATAGAAAAGTCCTTTATGACATCACAGATGATGTTCCTTTGATGTTTGCCTTTAATGAGTGTTCCAAATTACATTGATTCTATCCATCCAGTCCTGGGAACTTTTGGTTGCTATGGAGACCAGTTTTTGTTTATGTTTGAATGTATGAATGTTGTAATTTCTGATAATCCCTAAAATATGGCGAAGAAATTACACTTTAAAAGGGTATATGTATATAAATATAAATACATGTAAAAAATATATACATATGTATACATGTATATATATATATTACATATACATACATACATACATACATACATACATACATACATACATACATACATACATACATACATACATGCATACATGCATATATATATATATGTATATGTCTATACACATACATGTATGAATATAAACATACATACTCTGTCTGATTAGGACTTAAGTGGGACCAGTTAATGCACTTTGTTCCAACACTAACATCCGAGTATAGGACGGATATACATATACATATACATATATATGTGTGTGTATGTTAATAATAGATAGAGAGTATCTATTATTAACCCTATTCTATTCAAACTGATGCAGAAATTGAAGGAACTGATGGGAATTGTACATTACATGATTACATGTCACAAATACAATTGATTGATTGATTTGTAGGGTTTATCAATAATATAGTTACTTAATTGTGTGTCTTGGTGAGGATTTATGTTTAGTGAGTGTTTGATTGATTGACAAAGATCTTATAGTTCAGTCTATTTTGCTATAATGTTCTCTGCTTACTAATCCTATCTGAACTCTCACCAGAACACTTACAGGTGACGTCACTGATGCTAAGAGACAAGATTGAGACAACTATGCCCCTACATTTGTTTTCATAATAATTAGCACCATTTAACGTATGCTAAATTAATTATTTAATAGCAAGCCCTGTTAACAATGTAGTACAGCTTCTAAATATTGACGATGGTCTTTTTAAAGGCTTGCCAGAAGAGCCGATCACATAACACATCGATGGTAAATTGAAATGTTCTCAATAAATATCTGTTCTTGACAAATCCACACAGAATTATCACCAAACTTCTATGGACGTTTTTTAGCTCCTTTTTATTGTTTTACAACTCGCAACTTAACTGTTTTGGTTGAGTCCCACAGCTCTCACTACCCTTGTTTCAATTGACAGCAGGTGGCTGTCTTCAGCGAAAACCCTCAGATAAATCCACTTTACACTACCTTTCCATCACCAAACAGCACACAGTAAAAGTTTGTCTATAGCTGATGAAGAACCATCATATAATTTAAAGGCCCAGACAATTTTTCCAAGAGTCAGCCTTATCAACCTTTTAGGGCAACAAAGATCAGGGTGCTCCTCTGTCCCCCAAGGGACCAAATATTCATGAATGCAGCTTTAATCCAAAAACAAGTTGGGGCTTGAATGACATTTTGAGGTAAATGTGAACAGGAAGGATGCTGTAAAATGTTGCTATGCAACAAGGATAATAAGTGTAACACTGAAAATGTAAATAAAATATTCCAACAAACTATCCGGATTGTGGGTAGCGTAGTGCTAAAAGAGTTTCAGTAGAACAGACCTGAATTCTGACTGACTTTTTGATTCCATGAAAGCTTATACCTTTGTTTTACAACGTTGTGGTTCCATCCCATGACTATGAATCATAATTTCTTGAGAAAGCTAATGTTTCATCTCTCTGCTGCATGTATAGGTGTGTACTACAGCCCTCAAGAAAGGGAGCATTGATTTCACAGGGTGGAGTGGAACGATAATATTGAATATTTGCTCTATTTCATTTTGATTAATTTATGTCAGACCCTGAAGGTCCCAGCATGCATCAGAGGTTTCATCACGTCATTTTACCAATGTGTTTGTTCACATATGTGTGGGTTGGTTTGTGTAGCTGTACCTGTATGTGTCCCGTCTTAGCACTCTAAGCAAGTGTGTGAGAAAACCCTCTATTCCCATTTCAGACCTGCTTACTGTACATCAGCGATGTATTTAACTTTGAGATTTAACTTACAAAGTTATATGGTACACACAAATATGGAGTCTTGTACTCTAACCTGACACTTATTAAGAGAAAAGCGTCATTTACATAAGACATAACATCCTCTAACCTCTGACGGCAGTAATTATTTCTTTGTGAGGACCAGTTCCAGTTTTTTACCAGTAAAGTGAAATCACGTCACTTTCCAATTCCTATCCCACTAACAGTCCTTTACAAAGTGTTGTTGAGGGATGGCTAAACTAAGTAATGGTTGTTTTATTGGTTCAAAAATAAATTGCCAATGTTAGCTTTTCATACCAAATCCAGCTAGAAGCATTAAATACTATTTTAATTCTAAAAACTAGAATTAAACTTTTAAGCATAAAGATTTAATTTTATTGTTTACAGGAAAGCTCCACACATAACCTTTAGTACTTCTTACTGGACAGCATCAGGACCAAGTGACCACAGGTGAGCTCTCATGAACCTGTACTGCAGTTTTACACTCAGGTCACGGTCTCTCCTGGAGGTGTGGGTGTGAATCCACTTCTTACGTGAAACCTTTTTCATTGGAGCACCACCTAAAGTCTATTTACTGTGAGTGAATGGTATGCTGAACTGACAAAAAGCCCCAACATCTGAAGGAATCTAACATATATCCAGTACAGGTCGTCCACATTTGATGACTTAATCAATAAATAATAATGTACATGTTTGAATTAAATATCAAAAGTTTAGTTTGAGTTAAATGAAAAAATTATAAAAAAGTGTTTCTTCTTCAACTCTATAAATGCTACTCTGAGTTGTGTAATTAACCTGTTACATGTAATACGCCGTTACTATGGATATCATGGTTACTGGTTTTTCATATCAGATCATAACAAATACCCAGAATGTAACGTACAGGATGAGGTCAGTTTTTTTCCAAATGTTTGAAGACCTCTGACTATAAATGCAAACACACACAGTAACTTGTCTTGTTAAGTTTATTCGAGAAAAAAGCAGTTTGAACACAAATCTTCTCAACATTCAAAGGAGGCATTAATAACCATTTTATAACATTAAAATGTAGTATATCAGTTAATAAATGACATGACACTTATGTTATCCTTGAAGAAACTGAAGCCAATAATGAATTCATTACAGCCAAGTATTTTCTGTGTTCTGCGGCCTTAAACAACTTCTTGAGAATTACATACAATACTACGATATAACTACCAAACATGACAAAAGCAGCTGTAACGCTGATCATCTTCAGGTCAGTGAAATGTCTGATGGTCCTGCTGCAGCAGCTTCACAGAGCGAGCTTTGTCCTCTCCTTGCTGCTTGTCTCTGATGGTCTTTGTCTCGTCTTCACTTCGTGCCTTTTCCTCTCATCTCTCTAAAAGGCAAATGGCAGAAAAGGAGAGACACTAGTTAATAAACAGCAACCAAAATAAAAAATCTGTAGGAGAAAATCCTGATAATAAACAAAATATTTCCTTACCTTTTTCAAGGTGAGGTTTCAAAAAGTATGCTGGCTCCTTGCCCTTTGTCTCATCTTCATGGTTCTCATTGCACGCTGTCCTCCCTCCTCGTCTCTCGTCTTGTCTTTTCTCATCTCGACTTCTTGTTTCTTTCTCGTGTCGTTTTCTTTCTTCTCTCTAGAAGACAAATGGCAGACAAGGAAGTTCATAGTCGTCAGCAACTTCGACAGCCAGAGAAATGATCCATCTGAACATGATATAAAGATCAAAATGTATTCTTATCTATTTTAGTGAGCGGGTTCTCAATGTATTTGGTCTTCTGTCCTCGTCTGATCTGGACTCTTCTCTGAAAGACTAATTGCAGATAAGGGTGATAACAGTTGCTACAGACACTTGTATTTAAAAGTCTCCACTTCACCATAAACACTGTTAGATTATCTGTAAAGGACTACTTACCCATTTGTTAACTCTTCCTGCGTTTTCTTCTCTGTCCACAGCTGGCTGGTCTGGTTAACAGAGAGAGAATCTGGTGGAGTTAATGTCTTAAACTTGTGATGCTAGTGATGAGTCAGATTCGGGTATTTAAAAAGATCCATTTTAACTGCTAATGATGTTCAAGTCTGCAGGATGACAGGTGTCTGTCCCAACACACACTGGGCAGTCTGGTGGGGTAAACCCTGGACATGGCCCAGGATGAAATTCAGAGTTCCCAATTCTGTTGTATGGAAAAAAGTTTTTGGGGAGAGTGCTCCTATCTCAAGGGATCCTGGTATGAGACAAACTATATACAAAGGTGCAATTATACTCCCTCAGTCAACCATATTCTTCATATGGGGCATGTCCTCAAGGGCCCCAGTGCAAGACGCTACCAGGCCAGCCCTCAGGGGTCAAAATAATCCAGCTCCTAATCTGCCAGATGTTTAATCCACAAATGGCCGACCAAGAGCCGCAGCTGAGAAAATCTCCATCACAGTCTCAAGCGTTTCTTTGGTGGAGACTGGCTGCTGCTGCCCTCTTCTCCTCTGTGTCCTTCCTCTTCTCCTGTCTCGAAATCTTTGCATAGCATGCCGACTTTTGATGAACTGACAGAGGACCGACATGAGAACGTGTCCATCAGCACTGTAGTCGGTCACTCTCCAGCGGTCGGTCAGCCCGATGCTCTCAGAGCGGTAGACAGTGGAGATGACTCTAGTGACGACACCGCCGTCCAACTCCATGTCCCGGACACAGTTCTTGCAGTCGGCCCTCAGGGCTCCGAGCTCCACCCTGTCTGGAAGAACCGGAGTTGTTTGGAAGAGAGGATTTGAGCCTGCAGCCGGCTCCATCACTGCCGGTGCATCCGTCAGAGGAGACGTTGTGGTGTTCTACATCCGGCTCATGTCAGGAAAGGGTCGGCTCTCCGGAGAGAGCGGAAATATCCTTTGAATGGAATCAAAGGGAAGTCCTTGGAACCTGTGATGAGGCTGTGGTACAGGCTGAGGACGGTGTTGTCCATGGAGTCAATGTTGGTACCGCTCAGTGGACGGTTCCTCAAGTTTGTCATCATTTGAAGAACTGGTCCTGTCCTCGACAGCCCAACTAAATGGAAAGAGGAACAAAATGAACATTAGTCATGACATAATCGGACTAATTAAAACCTGAATATTCATGACTTTAAAACAGTTCACTTCACGGCAGGATTTATTGTGAAAAACCTTATTTACATGTGAGAATATTCATGCGGTTCAAGCCCATTATAAAAGATTGTGAACATCCTTGTATTGTAAATGTTAAAAGTACATTTATATAACACATGACGACATCAAACAGCTTAACATTCATTGTGTTTTTCTTATCTCGTGCCGGTGCTTTTTTTTAAGGTCATCTCCATCGTGCATACAATGCACACAACTTTTAGCATTATTAAAAAAATGTCCCAGGCGCCATCTTTGTTCTATACTTTCAATGTTAACTCGACGACCCTGGTGCACCAACTTAAAATTGATGTGTTTCTTAATCACTACAATAATATTTATACATTTTCCACTTGACATCTGCACATTTAGAAATGTAATCATATTTCACACTTCTACATCGAAATAACAGATGTAAACTAGTTGTAGTAGTTCAACAACATGAAATAACTGTAATTATACTATACTATATGGTTTTATGTTATATCCTGTAATATTAGGCTTCATTTGATAACTATAAAGAGGACTAATTCTAATATATGGTCTGATATTTTACCATATTGGTCATCCAGCAATTGCCAGCAAGTGTTTCTCGCAGCGTAAACCAGTGGAGGCCATTTCTTTTTACACTTGAACAGCTTGTTCCTGAAGATTTCCACTGTTAACAGGCTTTTTTTTTTATTAATCGGGTGTTATTTCTTAATTCAGCACTTTGTTTCTGAGTTGAAGAGTCACTTTCCAACAGTTCAGCTCCTCAGGTCAGCATTCCGGTGTATTAAACACGTCATTTTATGTTTTATTATTTTTTTTTATTTGCGAGTAGTTGCCCATTAATACCTTTAATAATATATTTATTGATTCATATTTTTTGTAGTTTATAAACGGAAATATATGTTGATAAAGATGTATCATTTTTGTCATAACAAACTGGTTCCAGCTTCACACATGGGTGAATTTTCTCAGACGAAAACAACAAGCAATTTGAAAAAGTCACCTTTGGTCTCAGGGAATATGTGATGTGCACCTTTTCACTATTCTTTGAGTAGGTCTAAGTAGACTAATCTTTAGTCTATTTAAATTAAAATGTAGTGTATTTAGTCACCAAATGATTGATAGACTAATCGGAAAAATAATCAGCAGATTAATTGTTGAAAATAAGGGTTATTTGCAGCCCTAAACCTTTTCTTTTATGCATTCTTTATTTAGAATATCTAATTCATTAATTTTGTTTATTGACTAATTGGTTAATCAACACTGATTATTATTATTGTATGTATTAATATCATTGTAACAGTTGCATATTAATATAGCATTACCGAAAAAACTAAATAAATGAAAATAATAATTTAAATACATTAAACATTATTATACATTCATTTTGCATTTAACTACCAATATTTTCGTTTCGTTTCAATTATTGAATTATTTAGTTATTTGAACGTTTTAATGCTTTCTTTCATTTATTCATTGAGGAATAAGTTGTTTTTTCCATAACCCTAGGCCAACAGTCTATTCAAGATCTATTAAATATCATCTTTAAAGTTGAAGTAAGAAGCTTATTCAAATCATTTTTAAAAGAGACATTTTAACAGTAGCACTTATTGCACTCGTATTAGTTGTTGCACTTACTGTATTTGTATCAGTTCGCTGCACTTATTGAATTTGTATTTGTTTACTGCACTTATCCTATTCGTAGTAGTTTGTAGCACTTACTATATTCGTATTAGTCTGTTGCAATTATTGTTTTCATAGTAATTTGCCTCTGCACTATACTTTTGCTCTGGTTTATGCTTTGAGATGCTTGTTTAAGAAAGGAGATGCACTTATGACTTCTGGTGACTAGTAGTTCTCTTGAATACCTATGTTGAATACACTTATTGTAAGTCACTTTGGATAAAAGCGTCTGCTAAATGACTGTAATGTAATGTAATGTAATGTAATGTAATGTAACAGGCTTACTTGACCATAAAGGGTCTAATTATAAAATAAAGTTAAACGGTGATATTAACATAAACTGTCATTGTAATGCGTGCTCATGTAAAGAGTATTTGTTCTCAATCAGGTTTAAAGTGATAACACGTACACTGCTCTGATCTCGTCAGTCTCATTGATTTGTATTGATCCCTTCACTGATTGGTCAGTGGGGCTTTAAGTGAGAGGCGGTGCTCGTCAAACAGCCGGAGAGATATCCGATGATTAAGCACCATACATATTGAACAGACGCGTCCTCCCCCTCTCTCCTTCCGGTACAGCTGTCCATCTTTTGGAGAAACAGTGTCTTTAAGTTGGACCTGAAGCTTCTTCGCTACAATGTTTGACCTGAAGAAGAGGAATAGTTTGACTCTGAACTGCAGCCGAGAGACGGAGGAGTTCAGACGAGTGGCGGTCAGGCGGAAGGTCAAAGGTGATGCGGTGGACTGCTTCGCTTTACACACAGGTGAGGTGACTTTCATTGAAGAGTAGCTTTTTCACTAATTCATTCTACAAAAGGTAATGATACAAACACATAAAAATGAATCGAGGAAGACTCCTACATGAGCCCTAATAGTGTCTAAATTCAATGTATCATAACAAATGCAAATGTTTTGCTTGGTTAAAAGTGACCAGTAATGGTTCTGCACTCAGAGCTACAGTCCAAATTGCTATTGTTACCATAGATAGGCTGGTTAGTTGTAGTGGAGTTTGTGGCAGAAAAAATAATGGATATTTGTGGTCATTGTTTTGGAAACACAAAATATAATCTGTATATTTTTTCAATTTATCAGGAAATTGTCTGTGTTCACACCAGCCAGATTTACCAGATTATCAAACCTCAAACTACTTAAAATGGTGATGAGGGCATTAACACCTTGTCTTTCTTACATCACTATATGCTATTTTAGTTAAGTTCCCTTGTGAAATGCATTTGGTGTGTGTGCATGTTTTTTTTTTTTTTTTTTTTTTTAATACAATGTTGTTAGGCACAGTTGGTCAATTAGCCTCTTTCTTTGTTGAATTACTGCAGTGAAATCTCTTTCCCCTGATTCAGCCTGGACTTTGCCTGTGTGTCTTGAAACCAGCATTTGTCAATCCCTCACACACACACACACACACACACACACACACACACACACACACACACACACACACACACACACACACACGCACACAAAGCCGCTCTGTTCCCCCATTGAAGCAGAGCTATCTGTTTAGATTAGAAAAGTATGTTTGCACCAATGGTACTGTCAGATGCAGGCTTCAACAGTGCCATCCATCTCTGACCTTTTAAGACAAATTATTCTTTGGCTTAGTGTGATTCTTGTTTAAACAAACACCCTTACAAAATGAGGAAAGGGCCATTAATGCATTTGTAAAATGAAAATAACATTGACTTTTTACAATCAGAGGCTAAACATTGATACACCCAGAAGAACTTTGTGGATTCAGTTCAAAGATAGTTAAAAACATTCAAGGGATAATTCCATATCTGGGAAAGACCAAGACCAAGTTTTTTAGTTTTTTCTGGTTAGAGACAAATTAGAAGAATGATACCTCTCTTACTTTCCCATTAAAGATGAATCCCCAGCCAGGCAGCTGGATAGTTTAGCTTAGCATTAAGACCACACGGGGAACGCAAAGAGGCCTGCTGTTGAACTGTTCCTCGAAGATTTAGGATTTTTCAATCATCTGGTTAACAGGACATCTTTCCAAAATAAAGGAAACTTAGTCAATGCACACAATGTTTTCATTCAACAATATCTCTTCACCCAAACTCGGTCGTTTTAAAATCAAAAACTCCAATGTTATAGACTTTTGAATATTTTGTAAAGCAGTCACCTATAGCTTTAGCCTTCGATATGCATTTTTCTCTTTGTAGTGTTCAAAGTTTTGCGCTTTGCCTAGACATCGGTGCTGTCTAACAACTTCGAGATTATGTGGGAGTGGAAGTACTTTATTAAAAATAGTGCCAAATGTTACCTCTGAGACCCTGAAACAACTTGAGAGGTTAGGGGGAAAAGAGAGAAGTTGGAAAAGCAGAAGTATTGGTGTTGAGAAAGTAGGCTTCTTGCCCTCATCATGTGATCAACAAATCTGTTACACAAACCAGGTGTGAACAGTGAAGCTTTACTTTGTTATAAAAGTTATGGATTATCTTTCATAAATTTGGACAACACTGCAGGTAAGAAAACAAAGAGTGACACAATTTGAAAGTATTAAGTTGTTGTGAAATAGGATGCCAGTCAAACGAGGAACAGATTTTTTTAGTAATGAAACATTCATACTACTTGTTTTTTTTTCTTGAGGCAACGTGTTAGAAATACAAATACAGAATCGGCGTTAACAAGTGTTAAAAAAAACAAAAAAACGTACATAATAAAAACAGATGTGATACCAGTGGCCACAGGAATATAAAGGGCATAATACTGTATAGCAACAACCCGCAGTGCTTATAGAAGTACAAGATGCAAAAGAATAATGTTTGTATGAGTGCGGAAGAAACACTTGAGCAATACAACCAAAAAATTTGCAACAGCAAGGCGAGAGTGAGGTGCTTTTTTTCCTTGTGCATGTTTGATATTTGTGAGTAGTTGAAGGCTCAGTAGAAACAAGACCTCTGACTCACAGAAATGTTGTACGTAGTTTCCAAGGACTCAGCAAAATAACTCTTAAGTAAAGATCTTAAATTGGAAACGCTGTATACAATGATTTTGCAAGACATTTAGATCTTTCCACTTGAAATGTTGGCACAGAACCAATCTACCTTTTTGTATTTTAAATATTTCAAACAGTGTAACTGGTAAAGCCTCAGTAAAGTATGAAAAAAGTGCTGTATACAGAAGCCATTGTCATGCAGTGTGGGGAAAATATGCATGCTTAAAATAGTAACCGTGTATTTCTTTTAGCAGAGAGCAGTGGAGTGTGCAGCTCTTACAGCCGTGGCAACGCTTGTGACAAAGTCTGTGGATCAGAACCAAACTCTAAACCTGGTGCAGAGGAAGACAATCAAAGAAGCCCAGCTAAAGGATCGCCTTTCAAACCACACGGTAGGCTGAAGTCCTGTATCCTACATACCTAACCTGAAAAACAAATGCAAGTCTGTCACTTCACGTTGTTTTATTAGGAAATCCCTCCTTATTCTTTCAGATCCTGTCTTATCTTAATCTTAATGTTTGGTGGAATATACTGGACCTGCATGCCATTGTTCTACATACATAAATTAGCTAACAGTGCTGTGTATCTCTTTGCAGTGCCCCCTAAACCAGCTCAACTCCAGAGAAATGCAGGATGTGATCAAGCCCACAGTCAACAAGATAATGGCACAGAGCAAGACCAGAGTCCTAAAAGAGGTTACGGAGTTTCTGTTTCCTGTGTCAGTCCAGCACATAATTGTCTAGGCTCCCCTAGTCCAACCAGAAGAGGCTGGACCTGTTTGTTGAATGGAGTGTCTGCAGCACATATCAGTCCTGCCAGACATACTCAGGGGATTCCACATATTACAAGCAGTCCACTTTTAGGATCTCCAAGTCCAGGCAAAAGAGGCATTCAGAGCCGTAGCCCATTGAGAGTAGGAGGGCACAGTCCTGCTAGATTGTCCCCAAGGAACCACAGCCCTCTCAGTGGATTACTGCGGACCCCCAGCCCTTTGCAGGTGAGGATCGGGAGTTACAGCCCAGCCAAAAACTCTAAATCCTGGCTTGGACTGTACAGAATCCCAAGCAGCAAGATGGAAGGACAAGATAAGAGAGCGGGAAAATCTTTGAGCGTGCCTGACTTGATTGTCTTCTTGGATGAGAACAGGTTGGATTTTTTTATTTGGTCAGTTTCTGCACGTTGATTACCTGAATAACCTCCTGTAGCATTAATTGCAGTATATAGAATCCAATCACTTATCAATATCACTTTTTATCAATTTTAAATGACAGATGTATTTTATTTCTGCAGAATTCCCACCGAAAAAATTGAACGCTCTCCACTGCAACCGCTTCAATCCCCCAACTGCTCCGGGTCAGCCAGCACCATCAAAGCACCAGTTCACCATATACTCAGTCATGCCAAAAGTGAAGCTTATCTATGGAGCAACGGCAAACAGCATTCCCCAAGACAAATGAATGGCGTGGTGCAGGGGAGAGTTTGCACAGCAGTTAATGGAAAGGGAATAAATGATAACATGGAAGAAGGCAAGGTACCTGTCGGATATGGCTCCAAATCTTCCTGCCAACGGAATGAGGATAGTAAAACTACAGAAGATGGCAGGATTCAGAAGGAGTCTAAAGGTGAACATAGTGATGAGGAGTTGAGAAAGGAGAGAGGAGAAAGCGAGCCAAAGGCTGAAGAGAACAAAGAGCAGAAATTGTTCAAAATAGCCAACGAACTCCTGCAGACCGAGAGGGCCTATGTGGCTCGTCTCCACCTGCTCGACCAGGTCAGTGTGGAAATCTATTTGTGGCTTCTTCAAGGAAAATAAACTAGAGGCTCTTTCTTTGATGCAGAGACTTAATTTTATTGTTGGACATACCATGCTCCTCTAGGTTAGCATAGTTCTTGGTGATATAAAGGAAAGGCCAGGATATTATTTATCGCCTGATTCTCATCAAACATGTTTCTTTATTTACATTCCTTGATATGGGTGAAGTATAAAATTTATTTGAGTATGTCGTGCCTCTCTAACTTCCTCTGCAGGTGTTCTTCTCACGCCTAACTGAGGAGGCAGGTCGCGGCTCGTTTCCTCCCGACGTGATAAGAAATATCTTCTCCAACATTTCCTGCATCTACTCCTTCCACAGCCAGTTCCTGCTCCCTGACCTGGAAATCTGCATCAGCCACTGGTGGGTGTTCACGTCATAAACACTAAATGTAGGCCTGTCCTGCCTCTTACAGTAGTGTAAAAGTTGCTATTTGAAAAACAACTTGCTATGTGACAACTTAATTACATGGTACACTTGTACAAACCACTGTATAAATGTCAACAACTCCTCAAAGTCGATGCTTAATTAAGTAAAAAAAGAACTTGGTTTACCTTCCCACTTCCACCAAATCTAGGTGTGAGAGCCCAGGCCTGGGTACTGTTCTGGTTAAACACACACCCTTCCTGAGGATGTATGCCGACTACGTCAGGAACTTTGACCAGGCCATGGAGCTGGTGAGGACCTGGAGTGAACGCTCCTCTGTCTTCAGAAATATCATCCAGGACATACAGGTAAAGGATACTCAGTAGGGTTATTCCTATGCACATGAGAGTTCGGTGGTCTGAGTGGGATGTTATGTATGTGTGGTTCTGTGTTTAGAGTCAGGAGGTGTGTGGCAGCCTGACCCTGCAGCACCACATGTTGGAACCAGTCCAGAGGGTTCCACGTTATGAGATGCTGCTTGGAGATTACCTGAAGAAACTGCCCAGGGATGACCCAGATTATGATCTTGCTCACAGTACGTATGCTGTACCCTTATTACTGGTTTAATTGGTCAGTCTAACAATATCCTTGCTCTGAGTGTGCTTGTGTTAGAGTTTTATGGTACCTCTTTTCCTTCATAAAGGTCCAGTCTGTCTCTGATGGGTCGTTATGTCTGTAATGAGCCGAATGAACCTCTTCCTGTGTCTCCTCCCGCAGAATCCTTGCAGACCATTTCCATGGCAGCCACCCACTCAAACAGCGCCATCCACAAAGCTGTACGTTACTATTACACACCACACCATGTACCATTTTAGCTTAGATATCATCACGTTCACAAAACACATTATATTGTCAAAAGTGATCTTGATATTGTGACTTTGATCCATCTATTATTGTGTTTTTTAATATACGAGTTATGTCATTTGGAATGCCACAGCTGTATAATTAGGATTTATATTGCTTTAATTTGTTTACTGGATGATTTTGACATGAAACTTGTATACATTTACTGTCATTGTAATGATATTTTGAGAGAAATAAATGAAATTAAGTTTTATAAATATGCCAGACAAAATTGCTGATTGTGTCCAGGCAGATGTGTTTTAGAGTTTCTCTTTCTTTCCCTATAGGAGAGCCTGAAGCGGCTGGTGGAGATCTATGAGATGGTTGGAGAGGAGGAGGTGGTCAACCCGACCAACGAGTTCCTCAGGGAAGGTCGTCTGCTCAAGCTTGCTGCGAGGAATACATCTGCCATGGAGAGGCATCTATTCCTGGTAAGAAACAGACCGAACCTTTTGACTGTTTGTATCTCCCCCCTTATACTTCTGTTTTACCTAACTATTTTAGGGTTTTATTTATAAACTTTGGATCACAGTTCATAAAGTAAACTATGTAGATCATGGTGTATAACTTTCCTCCACAGTTCAACAACTTTCTGCTGTGCTGCACTCCTAAATTCAGCCTAGTTGGGCAGCGTTTTACTGTCCGCTGCAGGATCGGAGTGGACGGCATGCAGGTGCAGCAGACCACCAATGAAGACCACCCACACACCTTCCAGGTCTCTGGAAAGGAGAAGACCCTTGAGCTGCAGGCCAGGTGTGTGTAGTAAAAGTGGGGTGTATCATACCAGTTGAGGTGCTTTAGTTTTTTCTTTGTTTTTGTTGACCGTAAACTTGACTGTTTCTGTTGACCGTAAAAAGTTGATGCATTATATTTCATATTAAATTACCTACATATTGTAGTCGATGAACATAATCTTAAATTAATAAAATTTTGTTACAGAAAGTGCATTAAATGTGTAATTTGTTTTTGTTGTTGTTTGTTCAAGCTCCGTACAAGACCGAGATGAGTGGATAAAGGTACTGGGGTGTTTTCATGTAGTGTTTGGTGCAACACATTAAATATGCCATTAATAATGTATTAAGTAAAAAGTATTCAATTACACCTTTTAACACAAGATTTATTTCCAGGTAATTCAGGAAGCCATTGACGTGTTCCTGAAGAAACATGAAACTTTCAAATTGGCTTGTAAGGAGCTAAATGTAGAAGAATCAGTAAGTTTGATCAAGTTTCACAAGTATTGTAATAATAAATTCAAAAAAATCATCCAGCTGATGTGAATGTGTATACGTTTAACAGACGGAGGAACTCGGCCGACGTGCGCCTCGCTGGATCAGGGACAACGAGGTGACCGTGTGTATGAAATGCCAGGATCCTTTCAATGCACTCACCAGGAGACGACATCACTGCAGAGCCTGCGGCTGCGTGAGTGACATGATGTCACAGCTTTGTACTGAACACACAATACACACAAGGTCTTTTTGGGACAATATGGCAGTGAAGGTTTCTCTGCTCCTCCAGGTGGTGTGCTGGAAGTGTTCAGACAACAAAGTGGCTTTAGAGTATGACGGCAACAAGCTGAACAAAGTGTGTAAAGCCTGCTACTCCATCCTGACGGGTCAGCGAGGGGAGAGTGTGGAGGGAAAGAAGAGAAGGATACTGGAGGTGAGCCTTGTGAGTTTTCTAAAGTGGAAGTTAGTCTTTTTAGGAGCATAAAATACAACGTAACATGTATAGAAGTCTTAACAGCTTTGTGTTTTCTCACGTCTTTTCTCCCAGTCAGAGGCATCTCCGGTCTCCAGTGACTGTGTAATGAGTGGCTTCCTGCTGTATGGTGACAACCCAAAGACCTGGCAACAGATGTGGTCTGTTGTCACCCGGTCTGAACCTGCGGTCCTCCTTCTGTACACTGCTCGACAGGTAGGGATTTCTGTGAAGAAGAATAATGTTAATTGGAAATTTTGACTGTTGCATTTTATTTCCAAACTTGGGAGTTGTTCTGCCACATACTGGTTTCTGTTTGTATGTCACTGTTATTTGGGTGGGACCGTCTCTATAGGTTATGCATGCTGTGTTGTTACCACAGTCACTCCCCCTCAAACACACAACACAAAAGTCCTCATCTGCAATCATGCACTCACGTGGGGAAAGGGAAACACTGCTAAAGTTGTGAAGAGCTGTTGTGCAATCAACTGTAGAAACAGATTCTGAATTTTAAAAAGGTTAAAGTAATGCCAACCCTAATTCTTCTATACTACGACTAAAATAAACTGTATAGCCAAAATACATAAAAATGTCCCCTTTCAAACCACAATTTTTTTTATCTCACAACCAAAACAGCATAAGATCAGGCTTTCAATCTATAGCCATGACTTCAAAAATGTCGTTTTTACTATATTTCACCAGATTTAGCCATATTCTCATGTTTGCCTAAAGGGGCAAGTTCATGCTATGTTCCTGGTTTATAGCAAAACAAATAAAAAGGGATCAAAATCGATGTTGTTGCTAATCCTTGAAATATCCCAGAAAGTTAGAATTTCCCCAAAGCAGTTGGTACAAAAAACGTATATAATTTTTCTGCATAAAAAACCAGTGGCATTGTGTAAACTAAATGACATTTGAAGGGTTAAATGAATTACCTTTTGGTCCGCTAAGGACACCAGAGCAACCTTTTTTAAAGTGAGGCACAAGGGCAAGCGTCAATAAACCATTGAATGGCTTGTTTACCATCATGTGGAAACAGTTAAATCACTTATTATCTGTGAGAAAGAAGAGAACGTTATTCTGTTTCAACTCCACCAAAGGATTATTGTTGACAAAAACATAATGTCGATTCTTAAAAAAATCTTGCCACACACAGCTTAAGCCTTTTGTATCCACCACCTGCTTCTCTGTCCCTTTCATTCACTGCCCCATTTCTCCAGGATGTGAAGCCCCTATCCAGTATACCGCTACTGGGCTGCAGTGTTGAGGATTCCCCTCAGGAGCTCCAGAGTCAGCATTGTTTCTGTTTAAGACAATCCAAAACCACCCACACTTTCTCCTGCAACGGCTTGGACCTCAAAAAAAACTGGGTGACTGTCCTGAAAGTTGCTGTGACAGGCAAGCAGTATGAAATCAACACCGATGGCTCAAGATGGGGAATCATTGGTAGTGTCAGTGATGAAAGCGAGTGTACTGGGGAGGAATTTATCATCATTGGCGACAAAGAAGAGAACTCCTGAATGTTTGCGATCAAGCACTATAGAAAGTATATAAACACACAAAAACAGACCAAAGTCCATTGATTCTAAAGACGGTAGTGTTGAAATGAACATTTAATATAAATTAATGAATTAAAAAAAGTGCAATTCAGGAATGTAAAGGTTATTAACAATATGCAGACTGAAAACTGTGTTTACCTTATCAGTGGTGATGCACTTTATTTCTGAAATGGTTTTATGGTAAAAAATAAATAAAGTGAAGGTGTTTTTACATGAGTCGGACTATCCCTTCACCTAAACAGATGGTTGCGTCAGCTCTGTACACGTAGTCTAAGGTGCCACGCAATCTGGCGTGAAAAAAAAAAAAAAAAAAAAAGCTTGAAGTGGTTTTCTCACAGTGGACACATAATTGCATGAAGGTTCCAGTGATGCACAGAAGCTCTGTGGGATCATATTTGCTTTAAAAAACACATTCAACTGACCCCATTTCTTCACAGATACAGCAATTGAATATTTACACTCAAAAAGATAAACAACTAAAGAAACACATTTAAAAAAAATTAATGATCAGAATGATCACTGGTAAACATAAAATGACAGAATAACATTGTATCTTGAATGTGTGCAGTAACCAAAGCACCGGGAGTGTCTGCAATACGTTTCAATGGGAAGGAAAAAGCATCCTTTTTCAGATGCAAATTAACAATATAATTGAGTTTAAGTCTTTTTTCAGCGCATTTATTTTCTCGTTGCAGTGATGTAATGATGGTTTGTCTAAAATGAATTCCCCAAAACACTGACCTTGCTGTTCTACACAAATTGGTAAACTGTTCCTGATCTACGGAGGTATGCAGGCTGAAATCACAAATGTCCCATCGATGGAAAATAAATCTTAAAGCTGCATTTATCAGGAATCATGGAATTTGAAAGAGGTCACTGACAAACTTGCAGAGAATTATCGCTAATCTCTATGGAGCTTAGCTAGTTATAGTTTTATGGAACATTTAACTGTATGCTTACTATTCAGCACATTTAGCATTAGCCCCTAGCTGGTGAAAAAGCTTTTTTCCTCAGGAGTGGAGCTAAAAGAAACAAATTACTCAATGAATGCTAATGTTTCATTTCAATAACACCGTTGTTTGCTAACACATTAGCCATTAAAATCTTAACAAACCAAAATTTGATTAATGCAGCTTTAAAGTACTCACTTCCCGTCTGAATAACCAAGAACCTTGTTTCTTTAATGTTACTTAAGCTCTACATGTTACTTTTCTATAGCAGAAGCCGATAGCATGTGCTTCTGTAATGTGCTTCAAAGTGTACAGATCTCAAAAGTTATAGTGTTGTTCCTAACTGACTCTCTATGCTGCAGATTGTAGCTGTTAAATAACTAACTCAGTGTCTCAGTGAATCATCTGAAGTTGTGAACTCGCCCCTGAATGCATGTCTTTGTCTTGATACTAGAGCTGCAAACACAAATGGACATTTGAGAAAAGCATTCAAGACTAAACCGTGCTCTTTGTGTAACAGTGCATTCCTCTGAACTGCAGGCCCAGCTGACAGCGCTGGTGCAAATAAGCCATTTCAAGTAGCCTCTAAGTCCACGTGGACGTCCCCCTTTTCCTGTTGGACATCATTAAAAATCTGATTTGGTCTTAGCTCAGGCCAAAACGTAATTTGTCTAAACATTAAATGACAAACTCCTCAATTTGTCGTGCCAGCTAACAGCAGTGATTACAGACATGGCTGTTGAAGACAATGGTGATTTGACCTGCTTGTAGTGTTAGATTTCAAGAAAGGAGGCCCTGATTCAGATATAGAGGCTTAAAAATGAGATGTTTGAATCCAGCACTTGATACAAGGAAAGCAACACTTGCAGGGAGGCATCCCCATATCACACAAACGACACACTATACATAGAGGGGACAAAAAGGATTATTTACAGAACGGCTACCTTCTTTTTCCACTTTCATACAGTCCTTGGTACAAGTTTTGTTCACTGAAAATCCACAAATCACTGGCTTAATCTTGGAAGAAGTCTCTTGCTTTCAAATTCAATTTGATGTCCGAATACAGTTCAGGCCACTTTAATATATATTAATCATCATGGACCTGACATCCAAGGCATTCAAACACGGCTCAGTGCAGAAATACAACAGCTGCATCTGATCCAGAGAATCACTTTTAATCAGCCATGGGTAAGTAATCCATCCTAAGCTTCCATGAGGCTGTATCAAGTAGAATTGACCACATTACTCTGGGTGATAATACATGAAGATGTGTTGCTCTTTCCAGCAGGTTGTGAGGGAGCAGAACCACGGTGAACAAAAGCAGCACAGGGGTATATACAACAAAAAAGGTATACCAGAGAAATTCCAAACAGTCCTGAAGACTCCAAGAAGCCAGTAGTGCAGCACTTGACGTTAGCTTGAGGCAAATCAACCCCCTTTTTAAAACCAGCAGTGATCAAAGGCGGAAAGCCAGCTGTCCATAATCTCTCAACTGCAGCACAGCTGCTCTGACACCAGCAGGGTGTCATAGCCATAGATCTCCAGCAGGTGGAGCAGGAAGAGCCTGTCTCCGTGGGGATCCAGACCCATGGCCCTCACACTCTCCTGGGTCAGCGTGGGATCGGGGCTCCCTGCCACCTCGCCGAGGGTCTGGAAAATCCTGTTGTTCTGCTCCAGGAAAAACCTAGATAAATAAACATTTAGAAAGAAGGTTTGGTGCTTTTACATGGCTCTTCATTCAGCTCCACAATTCATGTCTCTGAACAGTAGCCTTGAGATGGAAAATAAAAAACTAAAATCTGCACAAATCTGCCCTTTGAGATTTAATAACTACAGTTACTGTGAGGGGAGGAGAAAGGTCAGGAGATTCTGTCAGGCTCATTACCTCTTTGATTCAATTTTTTTAAGCTGCCACTGTGCCGACTGTTCTTATGAAAAGACTGTCTGCTCTGCTTACTGTGGCTAATCAGAGTTTACACTCCACTGGGTGGTTTAATGAATCATGTTGTACTTACAGGATAAAGAGATCTTCTTCACTGGACACACAGTCTCCATTCTCCTCCTGGGAGTACAGCAACATCTGCCTGCACACACACACACTTTATTTCTAGCTGTTCCTTTGAAAACCTGCAAGAGACTGTGCACAATTTGTGATCAATACCAACATATGTATTGCTTGCTAGTGGTACACATTGTGCAAGCAGCTCACAAATGTTTACATTTAAAACATCTTAAATAAACTAAAACAGCTATGCACTGTAGTTTTTATCAGATGTTACTCAACAGAATGGACTATTTTCAGCCACAGATGCCACATTTTGGTTAATTTACAGCAGCAGGACTCTGTATAGTGTGATTGACTCAAAATAGATTACAGTGGTAATGAGGGAACAAGTCACCAGATGCTATAGTGTAGCTCACTGATGCATTTAAGTAGATTAAATTAATTGATAGTTCTGGCCTTTTATAGGATTTATGATAATATTAAAAAAAACAAATAATAATAATATATATATACATACAGAGAGAGAGAACACCAGCCGTAGCACTTAATTTCCACCCTTGGTAAGCAGTAGTCCTGTTTTTGTTAGTGTGACCTACCTCTGTTCAGTGAGTTTGCGATATTTCTCCCTGTCTGCGGTGCTGAGGCGGAGCAGAGGCTTCAGGCCTTCCCTGCAGGTCTTTACATTCTGATTGTCTACATACACATCATACAGATCCTTCTTCTCCTCGAAGATCTTCTCAGTTGTACCTAAGCAAAGAAACACACAGGATCTCTAAAATTTGTGATACCATTCGTACCTGCAATAGATGTATATAAGACCGGCTAGCTAGCTTTTTCAGTGGGGCTTTTTTCACAAATGTTAACATGCTTTGAGCATCCACTCACACGCCACGTAGGAGAGCTCGTTCTCCAGGGCGCTGATGTCGGCCACATTCACATAGAAGAAGGGACGGAACTCGGGCACAGCTGCGCCGATCCCGGGGATGGAGATGTTTGCCAGGCAACAGCAGCAGTACACTGAGAGGGTGGGGGTGAGAGTAGCAAAATGATGAATGAGTGTTGGAGAGATAAAGAGCGACACAGAATGTGAATGTGTGCAAGGCGTGTGTGTGGGCTATCCAACACTGATACAGCTGGAGAGAAACTTCATGTGCGCTGATGTAACAGCCCCAGACTCAATACAATTAAATAATAAAAGATTTGCAGATTGATTTAACTTTTCTAAAAGTAAAAACATGAATCTAGTCCTGATTTTTAAAATGGGGGAATATTTGGAGATGTTAAATAGACTATCTTGACGAGAGATAGCTGATAATAGAGTGGTGCAGGAATGATCTATTGTTGTTGGGCAACCCTGGTAGTTAGCATCGTCCTGGTTCCCACAGCAAAAAGCCAATGGGACTCCTCCATTGGATTTTGGATTGTGAAGAAAATAAGCTATGTGGCAAACACAAGTTTATGAATATTACACTTTTTGTTCAGCAAGATAATCTCCATAAATTACGACCACTTTTATGATTTTTTTAAACTTAAATGCAATCGCCAGAACTAATAAGGTTCGGCCATAAACAAACTACAAGGCTGCTGACTCCAGCTTCATATTGACCGGACAGACATGAGAGTGGTATCACTCTGCTCATCTGACTCCAGGCAAGAACTCCAAAAATGTCAAACATTTAATATAAACTCCTATTCAAATAAATACACTCTCACCTCTGTAGCAGACCACGCCCACAGGTGGAGGGGAGAAGATGAGGATGCGTCTGCGGAGGAGAGCCAGTTTCCACAGCACCATGATCTGCTCCCCAAAGAAGCGGATGAACTGGGACATACAGCCAGCTGGGTGGGTGATCTGGTCCACAGGTTAAAAAAAAACACAGAGGAGCACAAGGTTACTGAGTCATACAGTGTTAAAATACACCAGCTGATGCAGTTGTAGAAGTGTAAGTGTCCTTCCCACCTTCATCTCAGGGTGCATGCAGTGGTTGATAGCCGCTCCCCAGGCATTGGCTGGACATGCAGTAACAACACCATCACCACTGGGGGGCAGTAGTGCTCTCTTGTCCTCGTAAAAGGCCTCTAGGGGAGAGTAGTGGCCTGGGGATTGAAGCTGGAGCCTTTAGTGGGGGGACAAAATAAAAAAGACAATCAGTGACATTAAAACTGAAAATTTCTAAATATTTAAATAAATTCACAAACGTAAACAAATAAATGTTTGTGTTATTGTTTTACTTTTGGCTCAGCAGTTTGATTACTTGGACTTTCAAGACTGAGTATGTGGGTTTCTCGGGCACCTGAACCTGGTCCACTTGCTTTTAGACTGAACCTCTCCGAAAGTAGATAATTATCTGATCGTGAGTGGATCTTACTATTATATTCATCTGTGATTATTATTATGTGATGAATTAGTTGTTTATCCTTAATCCATCACAATTTCAAAAATATCTTCTAAATAATATTTTATTTATAGTTTTCCCATCATATCACAAACCAAGAAAAATTATAAAACATAAAACTTTACATCCTGATAACCATACCCATCTATCTTCAGAGAAGAAAATTATATATAATACACAAAAAGAAGGAAAAAATAGCAGTAATGTATAAACAAAAAGAGTAGAAAAGACAATTCCTCCAGCAGTCTGTTATGATACAATACATTATCAAATTTTAAATTATTCAATTCATCTCATTGCTTAATTTTTAGACAACGGGTTTTAATCTTAAAATCTTTTAGATTGCTTGTTTTGTCTGACAAACATTTAAAAACTCAAAGATATTCAATTTAAAATATAAAAAAGCAATAAATCCTCACAGTTGAGAAACAAGAACCAGCAAATGTTTGACATGTTTGCTTGATAAATTACTTAAATGAATTGCTTATCAAAAGTCATGTAAACCAGTTTTCCAACTGCATGTAGCTGGTTTTTTTTGTGTCAGCTACTCTATCAAAGCTTATGTACAGCATGTCCCTGCAAAGCTAATGAGTACCGTTAGCTGCAAGTGCTAAGAGAGGACTCATACCAGATCAGAAATAGAGGGAAGGAGGGATAGAGAAAAAGGTGAAAGTAATAACAAATTCTTGAATATCTTAACCACCTCATGACCAACAGTGAGCCCTTTATATAACTGCCAACGCAGTCAGCAGATGGGGAATCTGGAGCGAGCTACGTGGGGAATGATGAGTAAGGAGCATGACCGCAGCATGGCTGGAGACCAGGCGAGGCTAGGAATGTGGGAACCGGAGAGGGAAGAGGGATAGGGAAAGCAGGGAGAAAAGGGGGACTGGATATAGAGAGAGCTGTGTTCAAAGGGAGACTGTGAGAGCGGTGTGACCAATCTCGGGATGAAACACAGAAGTTTACGGCCCTGTCCGCACCAGAACAATGATAGGATAATGGATGCGTAGCGCTGTTAAGGGAGAAAACAGGAGTCAAGGAAAGTGTGAGAGTGATCTATTTGAGATGAAGGAAGAGAGAGGAGAAGAGGAACTTGGCTTAGGAGGGTCAAAAATACCCATGAGCAGCCCCTAGTGGCCATATGGAAACTTGGCTGGGGACTCATATTACCATAATGTGAAACCGTTTACTAGTAATAATAGTTATAGTACTAGTAGTAGTGTCTTGGGACATACGCTAAGAGTGAAAAAATATATTACTTCTAAGAGACTTTGTTTATCAATTAATCATTTTAAGGCAATTATTAAGCAAAAAAAGTCTCACAAAAAAATACTGGTTCCAGATTTTCAAATGAGGTGTTGCTTCTTATCTATGAACTCAATGTCTTTGAAACTTTGAATCTCAACTTTCAAACCAACATAAGATGATCATTATAATAGTGCTGAAACATGAAAAAAATCTACAATTCCATAACCTCCTGAGGAAGATTGTGTTTTATGATAAAACCCCAGAAATGCTAGTGAATGGACATTGTGGTTAGGCTGTTGTTGTCGACTGAATATCTTTGGGATTTGGAACGTCAATTGCATAAACCAAACTATTTGAAGTTGTCATTTTGGGAAATTGGTATTGTGTGCATTTTTCACTATTTTGTGACACTGAAGTTTTTCTGAAGTCTTTTGTTCAGTGAACGTAATAGCTCCTGCCGTGTGCATGAGCAATACGCTCTGTTGTTCAAGCCAGCTCCTCTTACCTAACCTGGTGCTCCAGAAAGCTCATGTAGCGGTAGAGCAGGGTGTAGGAAGGAGACAGGATCCCCACCGACTTCATCCTCGCACCCCTCTCCACTGTGCTCTCCACCGCCATGTTGGCAAAGCAGGCGAGGCCAAAGTAGCAGCCCTTCCGGAAGTAGCTGTGGATGGATGGGGGGGAGACGGAGAGGGGGAGAGCGGGAGACAGACGAACCCATGAGTCATGAAAAGCAAAGGCGCTGCCAGATGGCTGGGCTTTTTTTGCCAGGCAACACTTTGTGTCGCTCTGTCCTGCCAGGAGGAAGACATGGGGCTGCATCCTAATACTGAAAATGATCCTCCTCCCCTTGGCTATGTCTTTCAGGATGTAAAAAGAAGGTGAACAACTTTCTCTACTGTACAAATGCTCAGACTGATCTCGCTTACATGAAGTCTGTGGTGACTCGGTGGGAGCCGCTGGCGATGGCTTTGAACTCCACTCCTTCCAGGTCCATGTCTTTGGGCAGACACCACTCCAGCATGTTTCCTATCACACCCACACAACAGAGGGATAACATGAAAACACAGGAGAGCAGACAAAGCACTGATATTAGACCAGACGGTAAATAAACTATCACCATTTCATTTCATGCTTGATAAACCACATTGACACAGACTGACTGGATTCCTTGGAATTCACTATGTGGCGGTTGAGTGCTGACGCTCGAGCGGCAGCTGAGCAAATATGGTCTGATGGGAGGTGGTGTTCAATGTAATCATTAGCTACACTTAACAGTCAGTAGAATTTCTGTCGAAAACATGAGTTTATTCATCAGATCAGGCCTGCAGGTCTGTATCATCCACCTGCAGCTGAATACCAAAGATGCTCTAGTACCACTTTGACAGCGGTTATTGACTTAAAGTATTTAGCTTTAAGTATCATGCAGTGCAAAGTGCCTATCAAAGCTATTTCCTGTACGGACAGGCCAGTATCAAAAGGCCCCTAGAGACATCACATCTTTTCATTATATATTTTACATCCCATTTGAAGTTCAGAATGCTTGTCTCGATTTGTGATATATCATTTGGCTCTTGATGCTTGACTGAATTCTGTAAGAAATCATACTTAAATTATTATTCTACCTTTCAGCCTTATGCGACATTATTATAGGTGAAGTACTAAAATGAATACTAATCCTACTCTTATTAATCCTCTACTTGCTCTGGTACAGTGTAGAATCAGAAATGGTCTGAGGAATCTTTAGTTCTCATTTGTTCACTTAAAAACAGGAACCGCTGGGGTGTCTTCATGATGTTGTTGCAGGTTTAACCCTCTTTTCTTCCCCCATTTCGTGTCACTTCTCTGCTGCACTCTTTAATAAAAAGCTCAAATTTAAACATTTTAATATGAAAAAAAAAACCTTTTTGTACCAGACTAACCCTTAAATAAACTTGCACCAGGTTGGTAGGCATATAAACTACACCTTATTTTTCAAAGTGGTTTTGTTTGGCTTGCACCTTTTCAAGTAAGCAGAAGTTGAACTTTATCTGTTAGTATAAATGGGGTGTTTTTATGTTTTTTATCTTGCCAAGACTCTGACACAGCTGTCTTTAACAGTTGACATACTGTCGTGATGCTGACGCAGAGGTATATTTTAGCATTGGAGTGGCCTTTTTGAGTGCACAAACTAGATATTTTGGAGTGAGCAATGAAAATACTATGGCTCTGTGCAATTTGTTACACACTGTTTCATCTTGTAGAATTGAATAATATACTGAATAAAGAGTATGTTTCCTCTGCAGGTACACATATAATGATGCACCACAGCCAACTCTCTTAATATATCAATGCATTTTATAACATAGCTTTTCCTACTGTATATTCTGTAATTATCTGATGTATTTGTGAACAATAATGTGTCCTGTTTTACCTTAACATGTTTGACCCTGTGAATCCTTGATCTGGTATTAAGAAAAGCTGTGGCATCAGCTAATAAGTAGACTTAAAATGATTGACTGTATTGTGTTGGTGAAGTACTGATAGAAGAAAATATTTAAAAGTATTGTTATAATCTGTAATAAATTCACTCTTTTCTCCTGGTCTCATGTCAATCTGACATGCTGCAAAATCATCAAGCACCCAGCTCCACCCTGCAGGGAATCTCCTCCTCTGTCGCAACCAAGTCAGGTTTTCCCTATCATGTTGAACCATTTAATCTTATGATTCTCAAATAATTAGACCTCTACGTTAGTCACCTGATTGGCTGCTTTTTCCACAGGGGTTCAGCCTGTCTTCAACAGACCCCTCATTAAAAATGTATAGAGCTGGCTGATTGATTTCCATCCCAGAACTCATCCTGACATCTCGACTTGTCTGTTAGGCTAGATATGGCGTTTAATCGTGTCTTTCAACGTGTTGCCAGGTCAGAAAGGGCCACACCTGTAGGAGAAGGTTCTGCAGACTTGGTAAAAACAGGCGCTCTTCCATTTGGGCGTCAGACACAATATTGCTTGAGTCAGGCTCTGTTTTTTATCTCTACCTGGCTACTAACATTACCCCTTCCCTTTATTTTGTCAGCTATTTAATAATACTATGTTAATTCCATTTTGTATATTTGATATCCCACCTGATCTGGTATTGAATGTAACCACAAAGACCGACACAATCTGGTCCTTTTCCTCCCATTTCACCATCCTGTCTTCCAGCGACACCTCCCTCGACCCTGAATCCGAGAGGTGATCCTCGTTGTCGGACAGCAGGGCTTCATCCTTGCTGGAGGTCGCGGGTGGGGTGCTGCTGCAGCCGTCTGCGTTGGATACAGACCTGCTGGGAGTGGGACCCCCTGGACCGCTGCTCCACCCAAGCCCCGGCGGAGAGCATCCTGATGGGGCACGGCTGCTGGAGGGGCTCGCCAGTCGGTCCTTGGAGGGTGCTGCCACCGGTGCCGCGGACGGAACCTCCTCCCAGTCCAGCAGAGGAGCTCGGTCCGACCGCTCCACCATCCCGCCTCGTCGGTCTCACAGGTCGTAAATGATGTCTCAGCCGACGGGCACCAGGTCCATGCGTTGATGCTGATAGCTCAAAGCAATCCCCGCATTGCAAAGTGATGCTTCACTGCTCAGAACGGTTGCATTTTGCATCAAATTAAGGAGCAGCGTTCACGTCTATCTTTACAATCGTTCTCGTCTGAGGTGATCATAAACGTGATGCTGCTGGAAGAGGGCAACTCCTTCGTCTAGTGTGAGTTGCATTCAAAACAAGCCACCCGTTACTGTCACATTCCCTTCACAGCGAATGGCTACTGAACGTTTGGGAACACGACACCGTTTGGGTTTTCTTGAACGCACCCTGTACCACAGCGTCGGGATTAAGCTTCTTTTCACAAGCAGCACTTTCGATAAAAAAATATTTATGTTTTTATAAAGCAGATTCAAGTGTTTAAATCTGTGAGACTGTGCATGTGTTACCTATATTATTATAATTTTAAACGTGTTCCATTAGTTGCTATCGGTCCGTTTTACAGTTAACCATCCCATTTTAAATGTGTTGAATGTTGCGACACGTAACAAAGTCGAGTCGAGAGTTGGTGACACAGTTCAGCGACACGTCAACCACACGGAAGAAGGTTCCCATCCAACCTGCCACAGAACTGCTGATTGAAGGGCCGTAGTCTTATCGAAATGGGTCAGTATTTCAACTATTGGACAAACAAATATGCATTTGCACTTTCAGTACCTATAGCCTACTTGCGTATGTATCTTTAGATACCCGTTGATCTCTGTTTTGTGTCTGCCTGCTTCATTTGCGTGCAGTGGGACTGTTGCCTGCTAGCTAGCTAGCTAGCGTCAGATAGCTATTTACTTTGAATACCGTGTGTTTACGGGGTGTGGTGTTGTGGACAACTCCTTAGCGTGTTGTCTCCAAGCTGTTCAGACAGACATAAGAGAAAAGCAGGTCAACTTGCAGTCTTGAGTTAATTCAATCAGTACCTGAAGCTAAGCTAACGATAGCTAACTTGCTTAACCACCTCAGTAATACTGTCATGCAAATCGTGAAATAACGAGAGAGAATGAATGAACCTTGATTCACCATCATATCTTCTGGGACTCACATTTCTCTCTGGTTCTGTAGTTCTTGTAGAACATAAAGTAACCACTATTTTAGCAGGTGACTTAGCATCGGTTAACCATTTTATGGTGATTATTTGAGTTATATTTAAGTTAATGCAAAGTCAAAAATGTTGAAAAATGCCCGACATTGATAAATAGAGCCCAAAAGTGATGCTACACCAAAATAAAATCCAAAGTTTTCAATTTGTAATGAATATAAACAGTCAAAGTTTGCTGTCTCATTTGTACATTTTCTATCCATTTCAGCACTAATTTCTATTTCTGTTTGACAATTCTGTAGGTGGTTTCTTCTCTAATCTCTTCTCGGGCCTGTTTGGCACCAGGGAGATGAGGATCCTTATCCTGGGTTTGGACGGAGCAGGAAAGACGACCATTCTGTACCGTCTGCAGGTTGGAGAAGTGGTCACCACAATCCCCAGTATGTACTGGTTTGTTTATGTCTTTATTCCCGTACGTACCCTGTGTTCTCTTTACACCACATCTTTAGATTCATATCACCTCAACACTCAGTTTGTCAGACAAACTATTTTATAAATAGTGATATGAGAACAACCTATTTTGCACACATTAGTTAATGAATGGCGAATGCGTGTACATGGAGAGGCTTGGTAAACTCATGCAACCGGTCTGGTCAACATTCCTCTCTTTGTCACACAGGTTTTGACTGGAGAGAAGTTAATTGATTATGTCTAACTGAGTATGTGCAGTACTGTTAGGGAGGAAATTTGGGATACCAGGAGAAAAACAAATAGTTGGATTAAAGGGCCATCATACAAAAAAATATTTGTCAGTTTGTGGTTTTTTTAAACATTAAAATGGAAGTATACAGACACATTTGTGCTACTGCAAAGCAAGTTTATTTTGCCTGATCAAAATCATGAGGACTTTAAATGTTAAAGACTTAACAAATACATTTACTCACTATACATACCAATTCTTTCATTAAATTGAGTCTCTACAAAACCTGCATATTTTCTTCTCCAGCTACCCCCCTCACATTACTGTGTATTTTAGTGCCTATCATAATCTCAGTACTCCAGACAAGATGGTGGTAATAATTAGACTCATATTCTCTGCTCTGAATGTATCCATTTGGATTTCTCTCCGCACAGCAATTGGCTTCAATGTCGAGACAGTCACGTACAAAAATCTGAAGTTCCAGGTGTGGGATCTGGGTGGACAGACGAGTATCAGGTAGGTTGTAAGGGGCAAGTGTTGGTTCTGCAGTGGAGATCCCAGGAGTGTTGTGTGGACATCTGTTTTTGAATATTTATTGAACATTAAGTTTTTGTTTATATACAATATTTTAATCTATTCACCTCTATTTTTTTAATTTTGCCTTCTGTCTTCATTCTTGCATCTCGCTCACTCACTCTTTGATGGACCTTCCCTTTCTACCACTCCATCCTCCTCTCCCAAAAACTTTACTCCTTCTCTCTCTCTCCTTCACAGGCCTTACTGGCGATGTTATTACTCAAACACAGATGCAGTCATCTACGTCGTTGACAGCAGCGACCGTGACAGGATGGGCATCTCAAAGTCTGAGTTGGTGGCCATGTTGGAGGTAAGTGGGCTTATTCTCAACTGTAACCTTAACACATTGAACAATGTCATATGTGAGGATATTGCATTACAAGCTCCAACCATCATGCTACCGGCAGAGCTGTAGGTAAGTCTAACACTTTGTCCGGATGGAAATTATTCAACAATTATTGGATAGATTTCCATAACATCGAATGTCTCCAAAGAATCAATTCTAGTCATTGTAAGAATACTCTCACTTGTCCTCTACTGCCACCATGAGGTCCCATTATCCATTTGTCCAACAAGATATTGTTAAAGTAATTGTTAGATGTCCATAAAAATTGGTTTGTATTGTAATTTCAGCTCAAATTGTGAGAAAATATAATTATTTACTCTTATAAGTAACTGGAAAAATACTGAATACTTAATGTGGAAATCAAATACCACAGAATTCATAACATTAAAATATTTCACATCAAATTTTTTTAATTTAATTTAATTTTAGGTTGCCCGGGTTGTGTCAAGTCAAAAAAATCTTGCTGCTTAAATGTGCAAAACCAGAACCGCATAAATTCAGATAAAAGTGGTAGTTCAATTTTAATACGTGGTTAACTTTCACAACGTGTTTAGTTGCCATTTGTGGCTTCCTTTACACTAATAACTTTAGCTGCCACTTGGCAAATCTCTGTCTCTCTCTTTACATCATTTTGTTACCTTGTGTTTTATCCAGGAGGAAGAGCTGAAGAAAGCTATCCTGGTGGTATTTGCAAATAAACAGGATATGGACCAGGCAATGACGCCCACTGAGGTGGCCAACTCTTTGGGCCTTCCCGCCCTCAAAGACAGGAAATGGCAGATCTTCAAGACATCGGCCACAAAGGGCACAGGTCTTGATGAAGCAATGGAATGGTAGGTTTTTACCATACTTACTATATAGAGAAATAATCGAAATGGAAGTAACTTGTTTCTAAATAGGTTTGAAGTAGGAAAAACCCAATATCCAACTAGATTTCTGCTGTGGTGAGAAAAATGAGGTGTGATTATATTTTCATTCAGAAATACATTTGCACTTACCAAAAGCTCACAGTCATCAGTGAGCACACCAGCAGGGCTGTGGTACTCAAGTCCAATCTTAGCAGTCCTGCTGCTAAAGATATCCCCAAGCGCAATTTGGGCCGCCAGCTCAAAAAGAGTCTGGTGAGATCATAGATGACGGCTGTCTCAATGCAAAGTAAATTGGCCAAAATATTTTGAATATAGAGTACACTTGAACTGATATTATTATATAATCCACCATCTGTCGAAAATATTACACTGACTAAGTACCGCATTCAACCCCACTTCAAATGACCTGAACTACCCCTTTTAATCACTATATTAGCTTAGAAAAGACACTATTGCCTATGGTCTTGAAGTGGACTCGGTATGCTCTGGACTCAGCCTTGACTAACATCTCAACTGCCTTTGGACTTGGTCTTGACTCCAATTCGTCTTGACTTATTTTAGTTGGTCCTGACTACAGCCCTGCACACCAGCCATTTTAAAGCAAAAAACAGGGTGGAGAGCTTGTCAAAGAAGAACTGTGGCACACGAGGTAGAGCGCTCATCCCGTAATCACAAGGTTGGTGGTTCAAACCCCTCTACAGCCAACTAGCCGAGGTGTCCTTGAGCGAGACATCTAACCCCCAGTTGCTCCCCGGGTGCTTCTTAGCAGCCCACTGCTCCTCCGGGATGGGTCAAATGCAGAGAATTGTAATTTCCCCATTGTGGGACTAATAAAGGCTTTATTATTATTATTATTATTATTATTATTATTAATAATGAATGCTTCAGTATTGGTTCGTATTGCACAACATGTTATCTTTATGTTTACGGAGTCGGACTTATATTTTCTCTCTGTCTCTGTCCTCTTAGGCTGGTGGATAACCTGAAGAGTCGGCAGTAATGGCTCCCACTCATTCTGTATATACTCCTGACCCTTGACCCTTCGGTATGAAGCCTTGTGACTGACCTTTCCCTTCATCCCACTTTCCACTGGACCCCGGGTTGCACTCCTCCCCACCTCCAACCGACCTGAAGCCTTGGCCAAGCCCCCCCCAATGCCTAACGCCTTTCTAGCTTGGGACTTACATGTGATGGCTGCAGTAACGTCTGGACTGGGCACACACTCCCAATGCTGGTGGCCCAAGTGAAGGTTTAAAAGAGTTTTACATCTTCAGTGATGGACAAGTTGGTATCTACACTTTCATGTGTTTTGGAAATGCAAAGAAAATCCTCAACACAAAGACATGATAAATGTTGCTAATTTTACTATTTAAGTGTCAACGCTGAAATAATTACGAGGAATCTATAAATATGGCTCCTTGAAAAGGCCGTCCATGCTTATCCTCTGTAGCGTTCTTCAAATCAAGTGTCTTTGCTGGACAATTCTTCGGTTCGCTTCATCTTCTCCCAGAGGGGTTAAATAGTTCTCATGTTGTGCAGCCAGAAGATGATCCGTAGTTGATGGGCACCCTTGTGAGCCAGGTGCAATGATGATCCACCGGGAGGCTGTGTTGTCCCATAAAGGCACAGATGTCATCAGTGGTTCCACAGTGCACATTTCCATCCTGCTCCTGAACTAAGGAACCAGAGATGAGGTAATATCATCACTGAGAAGCAACTGCGTGATTTCCAACTCATTAGACAATTTTGGATTGTATGCTGGACTAGCCGTACCTTTCTGTGAACAAGCGGCCGGCTTGTAGAAAATGTTCAGATTTATTTTTGGAAATTGCAAATTTGGCCTCAATCAGTGGAATAAAAAAAAAAAAATACTACACATCCACTATATGTCCTCTGGCCAAGTGTTACTGCAGCCTGGGCTGTTTTGAACTATGTAGTCAGGCAGATACAATGTCATGGTTTTCTATGTTTTTGTTTTGTTTTTTTTCCTCCTGTTCATTTGTGTTTTCTTTAAAAAAAAAAAAAAACTTAGTAGTTAAAGCCTCTTTCCATTGAAATTTGTGAATGCATCTTTGGCATATTAGTCATTAAGTTACTGAACACTAACTGTATGCTCAAAGTTTAATGGTTGCATATTTATATCAGCTTGTACATTGAAAATGATTCGAAGTAAAGATTGCTATCAGTGATTGTACCATTCTGTGTTAAAGACAATTTGTTTTTCAAAACTGAGGTAACATAATTCAGATGATCTCTAAAAATGACATCTTTTTGATGACAAAAAGTTTTACATTCAACTCTACGGGATATAAATCTAAGGACAATTCTACTTTTTGTTCATGGCAGAACATTTTTACGTAGAGTTTATATGAACTGAATAGCGATAAGGAGACATGCTGCCGTGGAACAGCCATATCATGATATCTAATTTCCAATTGTTTTTAATTCAATTTCAATTCAATTTATTTGTACATCGCAAAATCACAAATTAGCCTCAGAAGGGCTTTACAATCTATACACATGTCACATCCTCTGTACCGGGGTCCTCACATCAGCACAGGAAAATCTCCCCTAAAAAAGAAACCCCTTTAACAGGGTTTTTACACACGCATAAATCTGTTTAATACCATAGTGTATGAAATATGGACGTAGTCTCAGTGACGTCAGCCATAGGTTTTTTGTGTAGCTCAAAGAGGTCACATGAATCAGTTCATCTTTGAGTTCAAGTGCACATTTTTACCAAATCTGAAGAATTTCTCTCCAGGCATTCCTGAGTTTTCTCCTTCACGAAAATGATGCATTGACAAATAACCCAACAACATGATACCACTGTCCATGGTTTTCACACTCGCAGATGCATTAAGATAACCTAAAAAAATTGATAGTAAAGTATGTCATAAGAATATGACAAATGAATTAAATGAAAATGTAACATAGTATATCAAAAAAACTCAAGCTAAAGTGTTTTGGATAAAGTCATAAAAATCCACAGTATAGTATGTTGAAATAAGGCATAAAAATGTCACAGTATAGTTGTTCAAAAAAGGTCATTAAAGTCATAGTATAGTAAATTAAGTCTTATATGTCATAGGATAGTATGAGGGGGGAAAAGTCAATAAAAAGTCAAGTGTAATATGTCAAAAAAAAATCATAGTTTTAATCAAGTTTCAAGTAATAGCATAGTGTTGAAGAAAGTAAAAAAAGTCATAGCATAATATGTCGAATTGGTTTTTTTTAAGTCACATTATATAATGTTAAAAAAAGTCATAGTATAGCATGTCGAAAAAACAGATAACTCATAGTATAGCATGTTGAAACAAGTAAAATATAGTCATAGTATAGCTGGACGAAAAATAATAAAAAAGTAATACTATACTATGTTGACAAAAGTCATAGTATAGTATGTCGAAAAAAGTAAAAACAAGATCATAGTATAGCAACCTATAAAATTATCACAGTAAAGCATGCTGTAAAAATGTATTTAAAAAAATAAAAATGTATTACAGTATGTTGGGAAAAAGAAATTGTTTAATATGTCATCAAAAGCCATGGTAATACTCAACAATTATTGCTCCAGTTTAAAAAAAAAAAAAAATCTAACATTGTCTTTAATGGCACCACAAGATCACATTATCCATTTGTCCAACTCTGATTCTTCGCTGGATATTGTGAAATGTCCATAAAAATGGGTGTGGATTATATTATCAACTCAAACTGAGCAAATAAAATGACCTTACTCCGATAAGACACTGGAAGTGAAACACTAATGTATTAAGTACTAAATGTTGGAATTGAAATCCCACTGAATTGATAGAAAAATTAAATTTCAAACATTTATTTTGCTTCCATTACACAGATTCTTTTAGTGGGTAAATATCTGTCTCTCTCTATCTTGATTTTGTGACACTGTGTTTTAGAGAAATAATAGAAATGGGAGTAAATAGTTTTTAAATAGGTGTGAAGTAAGATTCAACATCCTATTAGATTAGTCTGCTGTGGTGAATTGGTGTTTATTTTCATCCAGAAATACATTTGTATTTATCATATTTCCCAGTCAATGGTGAGCACACCAGCCATGTTTAAGCAAGAGGCAATGTGGAGAGCTCGTAAAGAAGCTCATTACACTACATTACGCATGCTCTGTAGTATTGGTTTGTATTGCACAACATGTTATCTCTGTGTTTACGGAGGCTGAAGTATATTTTCTCTTTGTCTCTGTCCTCTTAGGCTGGTGGATTCCCTGAAGAGTCTGCAATAAAGGCCCCACCCATTCTGTATATACTCCTGACCTTTGACCCTTTGGTATGAAGCGTTGTGACTGACCTTTCCCTTCATCCCACTTTCCTCTGGACCCCGGGTTGCCCCCTTCCCCACCTTCAACCGACCGTAAGCCTTGGCCTCGGCCTTGGTTTTATGGTTGCATATTTATATCTGCTTGTACAGTGAAAATGTTTCTTAGTAAAGATTGCAATGAGTGATTGTACTATTCTGTGTTAAAGATGGTTTGATTTGAAATAATTGTGATACCGGACGACAGGTGATCAGTAAAAATGTCTCATCCATTTAATTACAAAAAGTACGTTTAACTGCACAGGATATGAGTCTGAGGACAAGTCTACACTTTGTTCACCGCAGGAAAATAAAAAGTTGAGTTCATATGAACTGATATCGTTCGCAATACAGAGACATCCTGCCGTGTAACAGCAGTTACATGATATCTCATTTTTAATTCTTATGTAAGATCATGAAGTGAGACTTGTCTCTGAATCTGCAGCCAGTTAACCCACAAGAACATGGACATGTCCAGCTAAAACAAAGGAATGTCTTTCCTGGGTTAACTGGCCAGCTTTCAGTCCAACCTAGCGTCCTTGATCAACTGAAGTAGCCACCTACTTGGCTCACTGCACCATGGCCAGGTCTTTGAGCGCGTGGCTCCGGTGCTTCTTGGCTTTGTATCCGGGCCGGAGGAACTCGATCTTCCTCTTCTTGGCTTCTATTTTGTTCTTGTGTTTCTTCAGTTTCTTCTTTGCTGCGATGTCTGGGTTTGCCACCGCCTGGGAAAACAAAAGAGAAATAAATTAATGGGTAGGAATAAAGTTGGCACTTGTGTGTTCGTGTACGTGTTTTTGGTCATCATACCTGCATGGCTCTGTGTCGTTTGCGTGCAGCTCGCCTCTGTGAGAACTCCTTCTGGACAGCAGAGAAGGCCAGAGAGAATTTCTCCAGCCCCACGTGTCTCTTCAGCAGCTCTATCAGCTCCTGTGCCAGGTTCTTCAGGGTGGGATCTGGACATAGAGAGAGATTGTTTGTAGGAAGTCTGAGGATTATTTCACTGTTCTGCCTTTTTCATTACACATGACAGGTAAGGAACCCTGGACAAAGACATTTTGAGGATTTTGTTTTAAAGACAGGTTGGGAGCAGGTACCTTGGTCTGCATAAGTGCTGTCCAGCTCCCTGTAGAGAGGAGTGATGAGAGTGGTCAGATAGGGGCCAAGTCGTTCCTTCCCCAGGTCCATCGCCATCGCTCCCAGGAACTTGAACACACACGTTCTCTGTGGAAGAGCAGAGAGTGGAGGGAAAGAAAATGTAACTATTTTACAATTTAGACAATTAAAAAAAAAAGTTTTCAATGTTAATATTTCAATAAATTGTAATGACATTTCTGGTTTATGTTGTTGAGAAATCAGAATAATTACATCTACTAGAAAATGTACCCTTAGAATTACTTTTTCAATGATAAATACATTTTGGTACCCTTCAATGAGATTGGATGTAAAGAAGTAAGACAAGGCTAGTTTGGTTTATAGCAATCAGAGGGAGGTGTCTGAAGTTAACCAGAGAACTGGACATGAAACTATTAGCTTCTATGGGTGCCTATTATAATGTTAACTAATCCTTCCAGGTATCCTCTCTTCCCCCGTTACCTGGAAATTGTTCCCTTTCCTCTACCATCATATCTGCCAATCCCTCAAATGCACCTTGAGGGGCTTTATCAAGTGGTGTGATGTATAAATCGGGCAATTCCATGTAACACAGTTGGTGTTTTTGAGACTGTCGCAATGACACCTAGGATTTCTCATTTGGTATTTCTTGCTCCTCTGTTTTGTGTCTATTCCTGGCATTCATCTCTTACATCCTCACTGGGAGGAGTTAAGGGGTGAGGAAGAGACACGAGTGACGGACGGAAGCAAAGAGACACATAAGCAGAATAAAAAGCACCAGATGTGTACCCTGAGGGGAACTTTGGGAGTGAATGCTGCCTCTCTCTTGGCCATCAGGGACAGTTTCTTTATCAACCACAGCAGGGAAGGAGGCCGATCATCTTTGTCATCTTCATCCTCTTCTTCTTCCTCCTCTTCCTTTTCTCTCTCCTTGTCATCTTCATCTCCCCCCTCTGCTTCTTTCTCTTCCCTCTCCTCGTCATCTGCGTTCTCCCTCTGCTCCTTCTCCTCATTTTTCACTTCTTCCTGAGGGGGAGTGACGTCAGACTCGGGAGAAAGGAGGTAGATCACCTTGCCGACAAACAGCAGGTTCTTGATCACCTGCGGGTGGAGCAGAACATTTCTGTCAATCACCTCTCATGTGACTCATTTACCTTTGACAGAAATTTGTTTTGGTAGAGTTTGGTCACCTGCTCTCCTGACGCTACGTCTAGGAACTTGGACTGTAGCTGATGGCAGAACGATAACGCCAACTCTCTCATCTGTTGTCAAAAGTCATAAAGAAGTGTTCAAATTATGGGAATAACATTCAAACTTAAGATCACAGCTGAAAGAATTTGTACTCACCTTCTTGTCCAGGCTGCTGGTAATAAAGGCGGTGGCTGGAGACAGAGGTGAAGCATCTCCCTCTCCTCTCCATACAGCGACCAGCTGCTCTGCCTGATGGGCTGCAAACAGCTGACCAAAAAGCTGCGAGGCAGTCAGCCACACCCAGCAATGAGGGTACCGCAGGTGGGCTTCAATGTGACCTGCAGGAGAAAACTACATTTAACGACTTGTGGCTGTATGCCTCTGACAAACAGTCAAGTTGCATTTTGCATCCATGTCAGTCCAACATGTCATCACTTCATCATTTTGTCCTATTAGACATTTGTGTGAAATTATCATAAAAAGTAGATGAATCTGTGAGTTATGGCCAAAATAAGCCTTTCCAAATTTGAAGTAATTGCCTTGAGGCGTTCTTGAGATATAAAGGTCACGATGACCTTTGACAAGTGTAATAAAACCAGTTCATCCATAAGTCCAGGAAAACTTTTGTGATAAAGTTGAAGAAGTTCCCTCAAAGCGTTCATGAAATATAGCTCTCATGAGAATTGTACGGACGTATTCAGTCACCGTGGGTCACCGTGACATTTGAATGCCAAAATCGAATCAGTGCAACTCAAAAACATAATGCCTCCGGCCAGAGCTTTGGCCGACGTGAGGGCATAAAAAAAATTGAGCGAGAGTGTGTGGAATGTGTAAGTGTAAGTGATAGAGGTTGTGTGTGTCGGCCCTTTACCCCAGATACTATAGAGTGTGTCGTGAGGCTTGCTGAGCTCCAGCATGCTGCAGTGTTTGCTCAGTTTAGTGATGAGAGTCAGAAAACTGAACAACAGCCTGTCTGCTCCTCTCTCATCCTGCTCCTCCTCGATCTGAAAGACACAGAGGGTTAAAGATGCTTTCATTTCCTAAGGCTTCAAACTTGTGGACAAAGATTGTGTGAATTCGTCGCCTCACATCTTCATATTTGTCAGGGTTTATCTCTTTCTCCAGCAGAGGCAACAGGTCGTCCATACGACGGGCAAACTTCTCCTCCTCCAGCTCAACGTACAGACCACAGATCTGAGCCCCGAGACGCCGCAGGCTGGCCTGGGAGGGCAGGGTGGGGTGGTTAGCGGTTTGAATTAGACGTTTTTCAAAATATTAAGACCAACATACCAAAGGAAACAAACATGAAACTAATATTACAAAATTTAAAGAAAATCTGAAGTTGAAATTGTGAATTCACTTTGTGTAACATTGTTGCCCTACAAGTGTGAGTGTATGTGCACCTTTTCTGCATTCATCCAGGTGTTGACGAGGGAGAACAGGTTGTTCTGGTGGTTCAAGTCCAGCTTGGCCAGCAGGGCCTTGATGGCCATGGCGGCCATTTTCTTACAGCGTGATGAGTCATCGTTGACCACAACAAGGGCCAGCGGGGCGAAGAATAAGCCGCTGTGCTGCAACAGCAGGTTCTGAGCGGAAAATGATAATGTTTGCCAAGTCAAAAATCTGCACTGGTAAAATGTGTTCTGAGTTAATCACAATATTGAGATTTTTGACTGTCGGACTTATTATAATTATAGTTCGACAGTACCCAGGGTACATGCAGGTACCCTGGGTAATGTTGCAACAAATGCATTAATAATCAAACATTCTGTTTTTCTTGACCAAGTGCAGACTTGAGAGGAAATGTACGCACCTGGGGGAAAGTCTGGAAGATGTAGGCCAGCATCTCCAGCACAGACTCCCTGCCTGTGTCATGCTCATAGTGCAGCTGGGCCACCACAAAGTCCAGATGCCCTCTCAGCTTCCTCCCCAGGGGGTAGTCCAGCAGGTATTTTAGATAGATCTGCAAAACACATGGACACTGGCTGAACAAAACATATTTCAAACTTTGTTTTGTCATTCGGTATACAGCGAAGAGAAGAAATGTGGATTCTCCTTTTATGTGCGAGTACCTGGCGACAGTGGACTCTGATCATAGCGTTGTTGCCGGTTACAGAAAGCATGGCCACTTTTTTCAACACCTGCTCCATCTCTGGAACAATGAGCTTCCTGGACAGAATTGCCTGGAGGAGACAGATACAAAAACAGATGCACATGTAAATACATAGCTCAGTTGGCAGTAAATCCTGGAAGAATTGGCACAGCACAATAAACACCCAGGTGAGCATCTGACCTTCAGCAGGCCGAAGGCCGTGGCCTGGCGAGACTGGTCGTAGATGTCCTCCTCAGCATATCCCAGCAGCACTTGTAGTTGTGTCTCTGAAATCTGGTTGTTTTTGACATTTTTCACCAGTATGGTGATAGCCTGAGAGACAAAAAGACAGAATTAACATGCAGCAGTTTCATCTTTTTTTTGTTCATGATTTAGTTGGAACAGTTCCACAACCTAAAAATGTAATTTCTTAAGAAAAGATTTTACTGCTCTTTCCCTTTCAAAAGTCTCATATTACAGGAACCTAAATACTTCACGTCTACTTTGTTATGATTTAGCCACAAACTAAAGGTAATGTTCCTCAAACTGATAGTCTAACCCGTTTATCTTCAGGTGTGTGCATGCACGTGTATTTATTATTTCTGGTACCTTGAAGCAGTTCTGGACGAGGAGGAAGTTCTCCCCGCGGGCAGCGCCAGCCTTGGAGTAATCCTTCAGCAGGACAAAGAGCTGCTTGGTCAGCTGGTCGGCGTTCTGCTCCACTGCTGGCAGAGGGAACTTCAACAGCCAAGTGAACGCCACCAGAGCCTCTGTGATCACCTGGGAGGGAGGAGAGACGGGGGAGAGGGCGGAGGGTAGCGGAGATAGTACAGGTTAAAATCTCAGATATCGGAGTGGGTTCGATTGACGGATGCTCAAAGTAAGAGGCAATAGCAGCACCCATGTAAACATAAAACGCTGGTACCTTGACGTGCATGGAGTTGAGGCAGTCGAGCAGCAGCAGCACAAAAGGATCCAGCATCTCCAGAGCCGAGGCATCAGACGACGTCACTTTGGATTTCTTAAGACTCAGGTGGAGCAGCTGAGAAACAGGCGGACACACATTATGGCAAACACTTCAGAAAAAACAAACAAATATATTACATTAAAGAATCCTAGCTAGGGGCATTTTTCAATGTGCACCTTGAGGCCGGCGTCCACTAGGATGTGCATGTTGGTTCTGCTGTTGACCGGAGCTTTCTGACCTCCTCTCTTTGGAGTTGGAGGCAGGAGCAGGCAGCTGGGAGGGGGCAGTCTGGGGTCTGGGGGAGGCTTGGCTGAGGCTTTCTCTCTAAACACACACACACACATATACAGTGTCATACATGGCAGGTGGATATAAGCATTGAAGTAATTTACTGTATATTGATGTGAACTTGTTTTTGTGTATGTGTGTATGTGTGTGTGTGTGTGTGTGTGTGTACCGGTCTCTCTTGGTAAGCAGTGGCAGGCTCTGGCTGACCAGGCTGTGGCACAGCAATAAGATATCTTGAGAAGTCATGCCATCATTGACAAGCAGACCCAGGACCAGTCGTCTCAGCACAGCACCCACTCTGTTACACACCTTCAGACTGAATGAATTCTCCAGGAGCTGAAAGTCACATTCAACGCTTTATGTCAAGTCACTTTTGTTTCAAGAAAGGCTCTCTTTCACTACCATGTGAGTCTAAACACATATTGATTCGTATATACTTAAGCAAGTCTTTTTTTATATTCTCCCCCCTCACCTCCTTCAGTGGCAATAGGAACTTGGTTACGCTGTCCTTGCTGCAAAAGCGGGCCAGCAGCTCGTAAGAGTCCATGCTCTTGCTGTGTCGAGCCTCCATCAGCTTGGAAACGATCCCCTTCACCTCCTTCTCCTCAGCCACGGGCCCGAACAGCTCGTTGTTGAAGATCTGACCAACAGGGAAGGACGAGAAAGATGAACGTAAACGGTGACCGTTTGTCGGAAAAAAACACAAATATGAATCACATTTTTACTAAAGATTTGAACTAAATGACTGCTAAGCAATCTTTTGTATTTGACATAATGGAGTCTATGTGGGTTTGTGTTGTGAAGCGTTCTTACATCGATTAGCATGTTCATGCATGGGTCCAGGTCACCACTCTTCAGGGTTGGACTGAGGACTAACAGCAGCTGGTATACTGTGAATGTTAGCACGTGGACCTGGGTAGAGGGGAGCACAAACAGATTTATTAGGACTTTCAAAGACACTTCTGACCTGCTTTAATGGTTGTGTCCCTGTGTGTGGTCCTACCTGGTAGCCCTTGACCAGGATCCCGTGCATCTCTTTGAGCAGGTACTGCAGGTACCTGAAGCCTAAAGTCTCGATGATCTTCACCAGAGTTCCCCTGCCCACGTCACGGACCTCCTGGAAACGGTTCCTCAGCACCACACACACCTTGATCAGGATCCTGGACACACACACAAAAAATTTTTTAACAACAGATAGACAATTTACGCATATCACTTAAATGTTGTCATTTTAAACAAACTACTGTACACAACAAAATTAAGTAGTCCCATATATATGATCCCAAAACAGTGTCGAAAGCGCACACACACACACAGGGTACACAGTACACAGTTGCATACCCAGGCAGGTTGACCTCCATGATGTTTGGAGGCAGAGTCTGCATCAGTTTGACCATGGCGAAGGCTATCGGTATCCTCGCCACCTCCTCATCCTTCACATCCTTCGACTTCACTGCCTTGTGCTCATCGTCACGCTTTATCTAAACGAAACACAAACACACTTCCACTATTATACTGCTGTTTAGAGCTTTCATAACCGATTAAGACTGTAATTGTGTGTTTGCGTCATACCTTTGCAGTGAGACACTTGTGCAGGCGAGGCAGCACGCTGTTACTAACGGTCTGGTGGATGGTTTTGATCAGAGACTCCAGCTCCTCTGTGCTCTGCGGCAGCCCGCTGGATACTGCGATGGGTTTAGGAGCCGCTGGCTTCTTGGCTTCAGAGGTGGCTCCTTCTTTTGGGGCAACATGCTTTTCTCCACTGGTGGTGTCCGTTTCCATGGGGACATCAGTAGGAGCGGTCTTACTGTCTACATCCATTGCCTCCTCGTCATCGCTTGGGTCTGATTCGTCGGCTGCAGCTTGCTCCTCATCCTCTGCGTCCACTGCAACACTCTCAGCTTGATAAAGATATGTAGTTTGATTAAGGATGTTATGTCTAATCAATAAGACGCATTATGACATCACATTTATCAGACTTTGTATATTGCTTTAAAGCAGTACGAGTTGAGAATTGTAAATGCGAATATTCACTCACCCTCTCTGGCCTTGGCTGCTTCCATTTCTCTGGCTAGGGTCTGATGGTCAAAATGGAAAGCCTCCAGGACTGTCACCAGCAAACTGGAGTTAAAGTGGTACAAATGAAAAGAGGAGGAGAGGGAGCTTAGTACAGAGTTTACAAAACACATCAAAAAAACATGCTAAATGCAAAAGGTCGTTGAAAAGTAATGCAATGGTTTAAAACCGTAAAAAACACACACACAAAAAAAGAGACAAACCTACCTAACAGCCAGTTTCTGCTCAGCCTGCCCTGTCTGCAGGATGTGGACAAAGTGTTTGAGGTAGTAGAGGTACTTGGACCAGGTCAGCCTGCGGCACACAGCGCCCACCATCTCCACAGACGCTGATATCATGTTCTCATGCTGCAGTGTGGGAGGAGAGGAGAGTCAAGACACACAAACTAACAAACAAAACGCGTGTATTTTTCTATAAAAGTTCTGAATGTACGTCTGACTCACCTTGAGCATCTTTTCATCTAGCAGGGCGGTCATGGCGTACGGCATGATGTAACTCTGGAGAGAACGAGGCGTCATCGCCACCTGGCCCTCGGTGAGCTGCTTGGCCAGCTTCCTCAGGGCACGACCCCGACGGTGGATCTAAACAGGAAGAATGAAACACATACTTCAGTTTGTAACGAGGAAGGAAGGAGATAGAGGAATGAGTATTCGTGGTTTCTCTCTTACCTGGATGTGCTTCATGTGCTCAAAGAAGTCAGACTCAAGGTCACCGTAGTTGGTGAGCTGTACCAGGTCTCTGAACTCTTTCTTGGAGGGAAAGGTCTTCACCAGGCAGGCCAGCACTGTGGTGTATTCATGCTGCACACTCTAGTAGAGTGAAGGGTGGTGGAGTAGAGAAGGATAGAGAAGAAACCACGTTTTTCAACTTAATTCATACCGAGTGAGTTAAGTGGTTTAATATTTAGAGCATAACTCTTGATACAGCTGGTGTGTTTAGAAGTGGGAGGTGTGAGTTCCTACATCTGTCTTGCTGCGCAGCCCCTTGTGTACAGCGTCCAGGATGGTGTGTTGTACAAGATCCTTGTAGAGCTGTTCTCCAGCACCGACCGCCGCCAGCTGCGTGATCACTGCGGACAGACACATGGTGGCGTTGTCTCCCAGCGACATGTCACCGATCTGGAGGATGAAAGGAGGGGAGGAAATAATCAAAGCTATTGAAGTAGTAAAGCAGTATTAATTTAGACCAGTATATGTGTACAATATATCTGCTTACCTCAAAGGTGTGGAAGCAGTTGTGCATGATGGTGTAGATGTAGTCCAGGTCCAGAGTCGTCATGTCTTTGACACGCCTGGTGGCGTCTTGGAAAGCAGCCAGACGCACGTCAAAGTAAATCTCATCCAAGTGTCGACTGTCGAATGCATTAAGCTGAAGAAGGCGAGCAGGAAACAATCAGTGTTTTTTTCTTACTGGTTGCAATGTGTGAATGTAATAAATGCACTTACCTTTGTTGCTAAATCAGTGATGTACGAGAGTGAAGGCTCAAGATCTGAAAGAGTCTGAAAGCAGAGCAGCAACGGCAGATTTAAAAGGGAGGAAGATTAATAAACAGGCGTACACAATCTCACAAACACTTGATCTCCGTCCGATTTTTGAACGTCGACACATTATGAGGGTCACTTTTGTCAACATCGTTTACAGCATCCTTGAACTGGTGGAGGTCCATCAGCATGTGCTGCTTTTGTCCTGAATACTATGCACCTTGTTGAAGTTAATAAATACATGGTCTGTGTAAGCGTGACTTCCTTGTCAACACACCACACATGTATGTCTTCAGCTAAAATCACCGTTTACCCGTTCATCACAATAAAAAAAATAAAAATAAAAAAAACATTTGGTTATGTTCTCTACTATACCTGGAAGACATTAGTGAGGGCCTGTCTGGGCAGCTTGTTGTGAATGACGGAGAAGAGTTTGCTGATCGGTCGCAGAAAGGCGGAAGGCTGCACGCACTGTCGCAGGAGGTTCTGCACCGTGGCAAGAATGTCGATTTCTGTCTCCTGAAACAAACACACAGTAAGGTCATTCATGTGCAGCATGAAGATGTAGAATCTATTACAAAGATTTCCAATATTCTCATCCTAAGTGGAGCATCCCAGGCACAGATGCTTCTCTGTTCGCTGTAAATCCCACCTCAATCACTAATAGAAGACCAAAATCAATGACCATGGTTCTGACCCAGATGTCAACCCTTCATAACTTAAATCTATTAATAGGTAGAGTTAGCTTGATTTTTCATAAGAAATTTGATTACAATGAAATCAATCTAATTTAAGCTTTCTGTATCATAGCATTTTTTTTTTTAGAACAGACAAAAATAACTAGTAGGTCTTACTTGAGGATTGTGGGCTTTCTGGAGGTAGGGCAGCAACAAGCTGATGAGCACAGAGCTCTGCTCCTTGTCGCTCACAAATCGACTGACCCTGACGGAGAAAGAAATGAATTTGATGAAACGACTGCATACAGTGTATTTTTTTAGAGATAGAGCTTACATACAGTAAAACAGATAAACTATACTGTGTTTTTACATTCAAATAAAACACTTACTTGGAGAGGATGTTGAGCTCTTTTGCCACCTGTGCCCTGAACTTCTTCTTCTTGAGTCGGTCTGTGTTGCGTACGACTCCGCTGAGGTACTGCAGCAGGGTGGATATGTGAGGCAGCAGCACTCTGGAGCCCTGACTCAATGAGTCTGCAGGACACACAGAAACATGCACAGTTAACTTTGTCCAGCAGTGACATTTAGCCAGACACTGGAATTAAAATAAATATGTATACAGGATATAGAAACTCTGCTAACCTGCAGTGACAAAAGAGCCTTCTTTAGGCTGTGGGAACACACAGCCGTTGACACTAAACTCTGTCTCAGCCTCTGAGGCAACAAAGTCTTCAGTGGTTGCTAGAGACTCAGCAATGTCCATTATCACTCCGATGGTCACTGGGGAAGCCTTCTTGGCTGAGAGGAGGGCGAAGACGTTAAGGAGGACATCACACTCCGGATGGTCCGGCCTCTGCTTGGCCAAGAGGGGGAAGTACCTGAGACAGGCCAAAAAAAATGTGTACTTCCTTAAACTCACTCTGGATAACAACAGGTATTAAGTGATGAAGATGTTCTGGTAGATGGATGAGACAGAAGATAGGAAAACACTAACCTGGCATTTTTGCACCACACATGGATGAGTTTCAGCAGAGGGGTGGGGGAGTAAGGGCTCTCAGTAGGGAGACGACACACCTGCACAAACAGAAATGTTAACCAGGCATGTACGGATTTTAAACCAAACATGAAAACATTTAAGTTGTTTGCAACATGTACCTGAGGCCAGACCACAGCCTGAAAGACAGCATCCAGCTCGTCTGCACTGAAGTTATAGGAGTCGAAGCCGTCAAAAAAGTCTTGGATCCTCAGGATGCCGAGTCGCCTCAGGTTCTTCAAGGGACTGATGCAACCTGCACGCAGCTGCAGATAATATGGAAAGATCAACAATTAGAAACCAGGGCACTTTATTTAAGTTTGCATCTCTAAATGCAAGGGATTTTGATAAACTATGCTTTTGTTAACTATGTTGTATTTAATTTGCTAGTTTTGAGATACTCTCAAGTTATTAAGAAATAATTCAGGAATCTGAAGAAATTAACAAATAGTCTCATCAGTCACTATCCTGATTACCTGTTCCCTTTTGTCCAGGACGATGGACACAGAGGCGGTGACACAGAGCAGGATCTGCAGCACCTTGGGCAGGTAGATGTGGATGAGGTGGCCCAGTTTCTGGATCACCACATTGATGATGTTCAGCAGGCTGTGCTGCCGGCCCAGCGGCAGGACGGCACCCACATCTGTCTCAGCTACTGCTTTCTCCACTGCTGCCAGGCAGGAACCTGAGGGCAAAAAGATTGACTATGTGTGATTTTAAATGGATCAACCTAGATCTCATAACCCATAATGACAAAGTGAAAAGTTTCTTCATTTTCTTTGGCAAACTTATCAAAAATAAAAAAAAATGTAACATCCTGCTGAAGGAACAAGTGTGAGGCTCAGAGAGACATCAATCTGTGTTAAAAATGTATACAGGTTTAACTATATGATTTTCTAAACACGCCATAAGTTGTTACAATGCTTTTTGAATCAAAAACTGTATTTAATGCAATAGGACTGAACTAATATAGAAGTTTCCCTTAAATGTTTTTATTCAGACATATTATCATATCAGGCAAAAGATAGAGTTTGCCCATTCGCAACATTAGACACTGAAAACAGTTTATTTTAAATATGTTGAATCTGGAATCATACTCATCATATTCAAACAGTAAAACCTTTGGATGCAAACTGGATGATTTATCAGGTCCATGTCAATAGTTTTTGTTAAAAGTGTTGCTGCACGTTATGATGACTCCAATATCCCAAATGTACGGCACACACTGCAGTGTTGTCTTTTACAATCAATATAGTACAAGGTGTTTTTGTCTGTGGTAAAAGATAAAAAAAAAAATACGCTTTATGACAGAGAAAATCTTTTATTTTCTACCAAAGACATGTCCTACCCTGACTGTGATGGCAGACGGGCTCCAGCAGCAGGTTGATGAAGATTCCCAGCTCCTCAGGTTGGCAACCTGCCAGGAAACGCAGGATAATGGAGGACCGGGTGGATGCGCTCGCCTTCCCCTGAAACTTACTGCCTGCTTTACTGCGCAGACGGCCGAACAGGATCCTGTGTCATAAACGACAAACACAGGGCTGGTGACTGAGACATCAGATCAAAGTGTCGGTTACTTCTAACAAAGATATGGTACATTATCCTATTGTTTTTAGTACCTTTTTGAGGGTAAAGTAATTACAAACCAAAATTCCATTGTTTTTCAGTACATTTTTATACTTTGGTCTTTGTAGAGATTTAACAAAGGAGTTTTAATGTTCGTTATTTAGAGGTGCTGAAAAGGGCTAAGGGCTAGCTGTTTCCAGTTTTTTATGCTAAGCTAACTGAACAGATACAAGAGTGTTAATATTCCCCCCAATTTGCAGAATTATTCCTTTACGGAAGCCAAAAACGAACAAATGGAAAAACATACCTTGCCCCCCCCCCCCCCACACACACACACAACACACAAACTCACTCACACCCACATCCACATCCACACACGTACCTCATGAGCAAAGGGATGAGTCTGGCTCTGTGTGAAGCATCAACCACTCCTGTCTCCTCAGAAATGTTGAAATGGACAATCTCCTCTTTGAAGTGTTTGTCATCCAGTAGCCTCTCAAGATTCTCCCTGTACACACACACACAGAAAAATAAAGGTCAAAAGACATTACCCGTGCAGCTTGTAGTGGTTCACATGACAATAATAACATGCCAATAAAAACCTGTGCAATACATTACACATTACACTGTGCAATAATAGTTAAAAAGTTAAAAATAGTTGTTGTTTTTTTTCTCTGTCTGTAAATATAATATTTCAGTTATTGTTGTTTTTTCTACTGTTTTTTTTATTTATTTAATACTTGTTTTATTTTATTTATTTATTTTATTTTTAGCTTGTCTTCTTCTACTATGTCTCTTGTGTGCACTTTACTCTACGCTGTTGTAAGCCTGCAAATTTCCCCGCTGCGGGACTAATAAAGGATTATCTTATCTTATCTTATCTCTTCAATGCCTTGAACAAAGACCTATTTGAAAGATAGACACTCTTGGGATAAATAAACTCCCAATTGCCCATAATGTACCCTCATAACAACACTATGTGTATTTAATAACTACTTAATAAGATATGGATTACGAACAGCATACAAAAAAAAAATCGGAATGACAGGGTCTATTCACGTCTGTCATCCTGAACAACGAGTCACACACAATCATGTGTAACGCTAAACCTCTGAAATACACATCTGTCTGCAGGTAGGCCTGCTGAAGGTTCAGTAAACTGATAGCATGATAAGAGACAATAGAGGGCATGATGTTAGGCAGAGTCAGCACTGAGCTGGAAGTTAACATTCCTCCACCTGTAACCATAGAGGGTGGAGGATGAGAGCTCTGATTCCTATCGAAGACGCTCACAATGACCTCATTGAGGAAAAGAAAGAAAGGGAGATTGTTGCTCCGAGAGACGTATTACTGTATATTTGCTTTCCTGTCCATGTCTCAGGCGGTTACGGTAGTTTTCTTACTTGTATGGTACTATGTTGGAGTCTTTGTATGTGAGAACACATTCCAGTGCCACTCGCTGGATCTGCTGGTCCTGATGGCAGAGCAACTGAAACACAGAGAAAAACATATCATTCATGTTCGATGTCCTTTACACTCAACCATAATATATTAAAACACAAAAGGTCAGGCGGCCCCAAAGATCATATTTATAGCAAAACTGTGATATTTAGGTCCCAGTATCAAGCAGCTTCAATGTTGGGTTACCTGGTTATACAGCTCACTGAGGCTGCTCTCCATGTAGAGAGAGCGAGGGTTGTTGAATTTGGCGAAAACCTTCAGATGGACAATCAGCTGTCTGAAAAAAATAAAAAGACCCACACAGGCTTCAATTAAACTTACAAACTATATAACAACAGCACCAGTGTTCTGGTTATAAAGAAACAACGAATAAGCCCTTATGATGTTCACATACTTATGATAATGATAGAATATAATAATATATCCCTAATAGAAACAGGACACCTGGCTTCATGGTTGTTCTTTAGTTGTGCAATAGTTAAGGATGACTATCACAAAGCAGGTTGAAACAACATTCAGCGTGATCATGATGTCTTACTTGGCAGCAGCTCTCTTAGGAAGAGCCTTCCTCTGTTGTCTGCCTCCTTCCTCTGCCTCCTGCTCATCATCCTCTCTCTCCTCGTCTTCCTCCACAGCCATCCCAGACTCCTCTAGGGCAGCGTCATTCACCTTCCTCAAGTCCTGAGTGGGGGCCACCAGCAGGTCGGCCGGGTAAAACTCATTCCTGTCAACAAAAGAAAAAAACATTAGGGCTAGATACTTGGACCCACGGATGTCACAGATCTACCTGTTACAACATTTTGGAAAATTATTTCCTAAATACACAATAAAGCGAACACTAACCTGATGAACCTGAGCAGCAGAGGCTCAGCTCCCGGCTGCGTGGTTCCACTCTGTCGGGGAAATTGGTCATGCAGCGCCACAGCAGGCTGCGGAAGTTGGGGAAGTCCGTCCTCTCGTTGGGGTTGGAGGTCGACTTCAGCTGCTCCAGGAACAGCACCCCCATGTCCCCGCTTTCAATGACATCACAGCCTGGCTCTCCCTCAAGTCCTGAATAATCCTCTTCATCATCCTCTTCGTTCTCCTGCAATTCTTTTTCTGTGACATGCAGAGAGAAAGATTTACTTTTTTTGTCTCATGACCTTAGGGAATTTCCCCTTGCAGTTCAAAACACAATAACACTGTGGGGTCCCAACATGTTAGAGCTGACATTGAACAAAGATTATACTCATGACCGTATGAAGAAGACATAGAGGGCATCCTTACCAGCCAGACCTGCCACCATTTCCAGAAGTTCATGGTAGACCCTCCAGAAGTCCTTGCTGTCCATCCCTCTGGCATGGCTCCTGTGAGGAGGAATGAGACTTATTAATGCTCAATAAATTAAGCCAAATATATTAACATATATTCAGGCATGTTTTACCAGTAAGGCCTGTTAGAATTGTTAGCATTCCTCAGTTAAAAATCAATGTGTTCAAAAGGGCAGTAAAATGCGAAAAATCCATGGCACTGTACATGTTTTGAAAAGTTCTCCATGTATAAAAAGTCCACAACTGACAAAAAATAAATGACTAAATTAATCAAACCAAAAGTGTTTTATTTCAGAATCTACTATACTCACACAAGAAGTTCAATGACTGGGTCCCACAGGGGTCTGAAGTTGACGAACAGCATTGCAATAAGGTAACGCAGAGGCACCTGAAAGAAAATGAGCATCTCTTAGATTCGCATATAGAATTCATGTCACCAGAATAAATTCTGAATTCAATGGTGTTGCTATTTTCCAACTAATAAAAAGAATAAGAAGCAACAGGAGAGGGTCATCTGTACCTGCTGGAAGGTGCCGGGTGGCCCCTGAGGAAGACTGCGCTGCACCAGGTCGTGTCTCAACTTCCGCAGGTGAAGCAGCTTGTCTCTGTAGTCCTGCACTGAAGCCGGCACCAGCTCAGCCTGCAGGCACACGGCGAACACCGGCTGCACCTCCACGGTCTCCTCACCCTGCACAGAGGGGCAGACACTCACACAGGTAAGTACTTGAGCTAATTGTTTTTCTAAATTTGGGGCAACAGTGGCTCAGAGCGGGTTGATCCCTGGCTCCTATGTGTCCTTGGCCAAGACACTTAACCACAAATTGCTCCCACTGTGCCATCGGTGTGTGATTGGGTGGGATTGATTAGTTAGTTCTGATGGGCAGGTGTAACCTTGCATTGTAGCCACTCCCATTAGTGTATGAATGGGTGTGAATGGGTCAACGACATGTAGTGTTAAAGTACTTTGAGTTGTCGGAAGACTAGAAAGACAAATGCAAGTACAAGTCTATTTACAAATAAGAATTTAAATTTGAGTTTCATGACAATCTGGACTGAAAGTGGTACCTCGGTCTGGGGAGGGAGCTCCGCCTCAAACTGAGAGAGAATCCTCAGAGTCAGCAGGCGAATCTGAGGGAGAAAAGAATTCAGTGGTTAGAAATGGTGGTAAATATATCAATATAATCATATTATTCCATGGATATTCTCTGACAGTTTACAGGCACAAATGCAGCTTTAATGACAAATGCGTTCTTCAGGTTCCTGCTGCTGTGACTGCAGACCTACCTTGGAGATGTTGGAGGAGAGGTTGGCGTGCAGCATCTGGTGGAGCTCCAGCAGTGCACTGTGGGATAGGTGCTCTGAAACGCCGCTGAGTGACAGGCGAGTGTAGTACAGGTCTCCCAGCAGCAGGGCAGACATGTCCGTGGGAAACTTCCTGTAACAGCAAAGGTTCTGAGTTAAAATGATGTTTCCTATTTGATAAAGGGAGACTCTTCCTTACAGTCAGCAACAAAAATACTCTTTTCCATAAGAAGTGAGCGATGTGTTTTTATATTAGTTACTTGTAGCTCTCTCTATTTTTATTCAGTTGTTACCAATTTGTTGATGAATTGACACGTGAAATATTAAAACACACATACGCGGTACTTACTGTAGGATTGAGTTGACCTTGTCCACGGTGACCAGTGAGAGAAGCTGGGCAGAGCCGTCCAGAGTGAGGAGGCAGCTCAGGGCCTGTCTGGCTACAAACAGACCAGCTGGAGGGTGGAGAAGTCGTGATAGGACAGAAGGGCTTCAAGTCAGTCTCCAGAACAGAAAAACTTAACACAGGATTCAAATTTTTCTTTCTATTTTTAAACAGATTTAAGAGGACTTCTTTGTGGGAATTAAGACCTTCCTCCTTCTAAACGCTGTTGATGATCATAGATCATTAGACAACTTAAATAAATGTTGTTGTTTTGTTTTTTTAAATGGTGCTTAAAGTTTTCAAAACTCTTTGCTTGATGTTTGTGATAACCACGAATAAAAGAACCACAACGGGTGTTCACTGGCTCGATTGTCCATTTGAATAATAAGTGACATTATTTTGGCAGTTTTTTTTAAATTGTAAATTAGGGAGCTGCAAAGGATTAATTTTATTATCGATTAAGAACCATCATTCAGTCATTACAATTAACTTACTTTTAACTAAATAGTTAGATTAATCAATTGTCAAAAGCTCAGGTTAAGGGTCACATATATACATACATATACACACATATATATATATATATATATATATATTCAACCCTAATAAATCACAACTGTTTCAGTTGCTATGAACATTTTGCTATTCAAGCTTCTCACACTTTTCATACAGTGTGAACATTAAAAAGAGAATAAGAAATCACAAACCTTTTCCAAGTTCCTCTGCCTCAATCTCACACAGAAGGTGGTTTAAGAAAGCAGTCACAGCGGGAACAACACTAGCTGGAGCAATGGGCCTGAAAAAAGGGAAAAAGCGATTTACACTATCAGTATATTAAATAGAATTCATCAGTCAGACATTTCAGCAATGCATGCATGCAGGCAGATGGTGTGTGAGGATAGAAGTGAGGAAGCAGGTGTAATCTTTTCACAGTAACGGTCAAGGCTCATGCTGCAATATTAGTTTTTTTTCTCTGTCTTTCCATATCAAAATCATAGTGTATGTGTGTGTGTGTTACCTGAGGTGTGGCAGAAGCACCAGGGCGCCCCAAGGCAATGACAGGTCAGTGATGGACTGGTTCTGCTCCTCAGGAAGTTGGATCAGTGACAGCACCAGCTCTGGCACCGCCAGCTGCTCTGATGTTGAACTGCTGGCCTGGCCGTCCTCCTTAGTGCTGAACACTCTGAAAAACATGTTTATGGAAAATAATACAACTACAAACACACAAGCGGATGTTTTTAATATTAACTTTATGAAAATAAAATCTTTGATGTATAGTGTAGTATCTCACCCTGTGGTCTGTCCGGTGAACAGCAGTGGGTAGGTTTCAAAGGCCATGGAGCCGTCTGTGGGGGCGGAGCCTTGGAGAGGATCAGACTGACCAGCGCGTCTAGGCCACAGTGGCGGGACACGGGATCGCCGCAGCCAAACAACCCAGTTGAGAAACGCAACAGGCTTGGGAGGAAGAGCTGGATGAGAGGAAGGTGAGAGAAAAGTAAATGTCAGGGAGTCGTAGAGGGAAAAAGAACCAAAAACAGAGGAAAATAGTAGATATATCACTCTAGTGACGACTCACCTGTTCAAACTGTTTCATGGTGAACATCTCCTTGGTGAACTCCAGTATCAGATCTTCCCCCATTGTGCTGCCAAACACCTTGTGAAGAAGAGAGAGAGTCAGAGAGGCACATGGGAACACACCAACTTTTCTTTTCGTCGTACATAAATTTACTTTACGACAATCTGCACAACATACAGATGCAATCTTTTTTACTTTTTAGCACAAACACACACCTTTTGAACCATCTCCTGGATGAGTGCCTTGGGCAGGGAGATATTCTCCCCGAGGAGCAGGGAGGAGGTGATCTGGAGGAGCAGACGGTAACAAGAAGCCGACAGAGACGAGCTCTGAATCAGGCTCAACACCGTCTGTAGGAAAGATGATGAAAAAAATGACAACAAAAAGAAAATTATTGACTTTCAGGGGAATGACAGTTCTTGTTGACTAATTGTGCTTAAAACAAAATCTCATAAAGTTGTGTTCTCCGGTTACCTGGCATACAGCCTGTGGCTTGGTGATCTTGGCTCCGTCCTTGTGGGACACCAGGGTGTGGAAAATGAAAAGCAGCCTCTCCAGCTGCTCTGTTGCCTGCTCCGCCTCTTCTCCTTTTGCCTCTACAACCCCCAGGACCTCCACCACACTGATCTGTACATGGGGACACACCACCATCAGACACAAGGCAGGGAAAACAACAAATACAATCCTTGGAAGGCGAAGAAAGGACTGTCACAGATGATTATTCGGACATCTCGCCCACCTGTAAGGACTCCCACAAAACCAGGAAGTGTTCTCTCTCAACATGATTGGCCGCTGCCTGGGCCATGTGATCCAGTGCCTCCTTAACGGTGTCCCAGGGCAGAGAGACTCCTGGGTTGGTGGAGGGTCCGAGCTTACGCAAAGCTACAGGGAGAGCCTGGCGAGATAGTTTGAGAGAAACAGAACGTTCAGGATAACTGTGTCTGTTATTACACAGCTTTGTTCAGTCCACAATTCAGTGACATTTCAAACGACAAGGTTTTAAATTTCTTTGCAGAAAATAACTTTTAAATGCCCCCCCCCTACGTCGCCCACTCCTTGGAAATTAAACTCACATTTGCAGCGCAGGAGTGGAACATGTTTCGGACTCCTTTGCACATTTCGAACAGCAGCTGACCAGCTCCCTCAGCCTTGTCGGGGTGCTGCTGCAGGTCTGAGAACACGTGACACAGCAGGGCATCGAGATCTGGGACCTGTGTGACACACAGAGATGCCATTGAAAAACAAAAATGGCACTTTAGGGCACAAGAAAGGAAGGTACGAGTTCCTGTTTGACATCTGCTCACACGCAAATAACTCACCTTTCTCATCAAAAAAGAGAAGCTCTCTGCTGCAAACTTGCGAATGTGCTCTTTCTTGTGCTCCAACAATGTGCTGTATAAGCTGTGGGGTCAAAAGAAACAATAGGTCAGTGCTACAAAGGGGGAAAAAAGAAAAAAAATCAACCACATTGGAAGAAAGATACACCTGATAAGCATTCACAGAGTCTAACTTGATCTTATCCTCTCACCTGTAGATGTTGGTCATGTCCTTCACCATGAGCCTCCACAGGTACTTGTAGAGGTAGGAGAGACAGGTGAAAGCCCACTCCAGGACCTCGGTATCCTTGGTTTCCAGCAGTGAGGTGATCAGAAGGAAGAAGTCGGGGAAGTGGGGGTAGAAGTCAGTCTGCAGGTCTCTGGCCAGCTGCACCACCAGGCTGGAGGAGGAAAGAGAGGGGAGGCACGGCTAGTACGTCACCTTGTAATTCAACAACCACTCCCTTCATTAAACACATGACAACTTACTCCAACAGCGGCTGGTAGGCCAAACTGTTCTTGACAGCCAGGTGTGTTTTCAGACTCGCCACTATCGACTTCTGATGGAAAACCAGCATGTTGAATGACTGGCTCTGGTTGGAAACCTCTTTCGAAAATGTAGCTGTAGAGGAAATGGATTAATTTTACATTGGCTACAAACACACAGCATCTTTGTGACAATATAGCAAATTCTGTGGTATGCGTTATATTTTATACATACTGAAATGCTCTGTCAAGTCGAGGTCTCTCCATTTTGTCAGTCCTTCAGAGAAGTATGTTTCTACTTCCTGCGTAAGGAGCAAACAGGTCATTACCAATCACATGCAAACAGCATTAACAGCGAGAATCTCACTCTATTAGCAAAAAGAACCATTATGTTGCCAGAATGACTTTACAAACCTCTGCATAAGATCCAGTCCTGTCAATACGATGGATGACATTAATGTTGACATTGGCAAGTCTTTCAGCAAAAGTGAGAAACTGAAAGAAAACACATCAGAATGGTTAAATGTCTTTAAGAGCTGGGAGACAACCGATCTTCAATAATGGGACTCTGTTAGGGGTTTCAGGTTAAATGCTATCTTTTCCATAACTATCTGAGTGAAAACAGTGCTTTTTTTCATAACTTACATACAAAATATCAGTTAAATAAACTGTTATTACACTACTACAGTTATGTCTGATCTCCACTATACCCCTGCGCCTCTATTAGCATCATGCTACATGAAGTTTCTGGACTCTCACCCTAAAGGTGTTCTCAGATTTGTGATACGAAGACTTGGATTTAATCTTCATCTTTGCCTTGACGCTTGCTCCGTGATTATTTGTATTCCAAAGGTCTTCGTAATATTTAAACAATTCATGAAAACTAGAACTTGTTTCCTCTCTTGGCTAGGACTGTTTACACACACGCCGACACCAGGGCGCCGCCATGATAAACATTGCATTGTGGGAAATGTTTACTCCACGTGGTGGCTGAAGAAAAGCGGAGAGACAAGAGAGAAATCCTGCACTAACTTCCGCCTTCGTCAGAGGCTTCCTCCCCACCTACACCCAGCTTCGTTTGAAAAACTCAAGTTAAAACAACAATAATGTAGAATAATTGATCGTTTCAAGTCTTTTTTTATATTGCAGGCATCATCTTTGAGTGAAGGATGTCTATCATACATCCATCATAAAAGAAGTTGAAACCACTAACACATCACCTTTTCACTTGCACTAAAATGAATGTCCACCAACTTTTACATTACATTACATTAAAGTCATTTAGCAGACGCTTTTATCCAAAGCGACTTACAATCAGTAGTATATTACATATCATTCACCCATTCACACACTGATGACAGGCTACCATGCAAGGTGCCACCATCAGACTCTAACTAACATTCATGCAACATCCAGTCCACACCGATGGCAAGCCTTCGGGAGCAACTTGGGGTTAAGTGTCTTGCCCAAGGACACATCGACTACCGAAGCCGGGTATCGAACCACCAACCCTCTGATTGGAGAACTACCTTACTCTCCACTACGCCACAGCCGCCCACAACTTGGATGTTTAGCAGTAAATGTCACTCAAATCTCACCCTGCTGGCCACACAGTAACAAACACACACACAAACACACACACTTAGACCTGTTTTGTGGTGTTAGACATGACTCAACAGCCTGGGAAAATAACTACTTCTATAAAAACTGCAACATAAATTATTTTTTTAGGTTTTACCGGCTATCCACGTGTAAGAAAAAGAAAATTTAAATTTAAAAGGATGTCATCCAATTATGTTAACTGACTGAAGACCTAGGCCATGTATTCACATGAGTTAGTTTCTGTATGATTACAGAAAATGCTGATTACTTCATGTCCCAGGTCAGTTTGACCGAGCAAAAACAAGTAGGAGTCAAAAGTGAATACCACTCAAGGGCTAAAACACTGATGTCTAAAGAAAGGGCACATTGTTCGATAGGACTCTTTGCTAAATTGTTTATCTTTCAGGATACTGGTCCTAATCAGTACCTACTACTCACATTTCCAAAGCAGTGAATATCACCTAATACAGGAGAGTATTGTGGACGAAAGTAAAAAAAAACGAAACACAGATTGTAAGGTCAGCCTGCACAGAAAGAGTAATAACAAAACGGTGGTCACTTAGAAGAAACATGTGCAGGCAATTGAGAATCCTGCTTGTTCCTGCTTTAACTTTATTTATTTATTCAATACTACTGTCTTTATTCATAGAGTCTAGATTTCTTCTATTGAAAAGTTCTTCTTTTGAATAATATGTAAACTTCATGAGTAATGAGTAAACATATTGATAGAGTCAGTATTTACTGTGGGTAGTATTTTTGTTTGTGCAGGACTGAAGTCTGGACTGATGATAGCCTTATCCTGTGGTCAGGTGAAAAATGTATTCACTTCGCCTGTTGACTCCACATGTACCTGCCTGGAATGCTCTCTCTTCCTCTCCCTCCCCCCCACACACACACACACACACACACACACACACACACACACACACACACACACACACACACACACACACACACACACACACACACACACACACACACACACACACACACACACACATATAAAAGACTTTGGTCCTTGGTCCTGCTCCCGGTTCAGTGTTGAGTGAGAAAGTGATGCGTCAGGACTTCCATTCATCCGTATGAGAAGCTGTTTTTCCAGTGCAAAGCACATGGAACAGTTGGATCAACTTTCTTAAAAGTTTTTTTACTAGTTGTGGGCACACTTCCACCAAAATGTCAGGGGACTCTCTGGTCGCTGGCTCCTTTGTTGTAGCAGACTATGCTGTGTTTGCTCTCATGCTCCTGGTTTCCGCTGCCGTCGGGGTCTACTTCGCCTGGTTGGACAGGGGACAGGGAAGCTCGGGGGACTTCCTAATGGGGGGCCGGAGACTGACGGCCCTGCCTGTCTCCCTGTCCCTTACTGCCAGCTTCATGTCAGCCATCACTGTGCTGTCCAACCCAGCCGAGGTAAAGCTAGAGACAAATTCAAAAACCAACTCTCCTGAGAAGATATTTTATGTCTGGTTTAGTCTGATAGATGTTTAGTTTAATGCAAAAAAAGTTTTTAAAGTGTCTAGAGATGCATCTCTTGTTTCCAGTGCAGTTTCTCTGATGTTTCTAGTGAATAAAAAACATAATGCAGAAACAGTGACACATGAATAGGACATAAACTTTTAGTTTTCTTAAATAATCATAGAAAACATACATATTCCTGCATGTTATCCCTAGGTATACCGCTACGGAGCCAATATTGGATTTTATGGTCTCTCCTACTTGATGACAATGGTGGTCACATCTGAGATCTTTCTCCCAGTCTTTTACAGGCTGGCCATCACCAGCACGTATGAGGTGAGTGTACTTTGGTTTTAAGATGAATGGTTGGGTGGCTTTTCTGTTCTGTTCTCTTAACAAAGTCATGAATTATGTAAAATGTTTGGTTTACCTGTAAAATACTATAGAGACTGACCCAAATGTTGTCTTACCCTAAAGAGCACGATGATGGGCTCGAGTTCTAGTTCCCTAATCGCTTTAGAAGTGGGTTGTGAAGGGTGTGTAGGCTACTGTTTAGTTCAAATTATATTTGGGTTCTAAGTTAGGAAGTGGGTTAAGGTAAAGAACAATACACAATTCTCCAAGTAAGCAAGCTGTATTGTGGAGTGATTTCGGTGCACAGGACAGTAACGTAGGTTTTAGTTCTAAGTTTTGGTCCATTTTCTGATTTCTTCAACACATTATTGGAATTTTCTTGGCAACAACTTAAGGTGAATTTACAAGGGGCCCAGGTGTAGACATGAACACAGGTGGATAGAGATGCCACATTAATTATTAATTGTGTGTAAAGCACTGCCAGTGGTCAATTTGTGATAATAATGTCTTATAACTTCTCATGTTAAAAATGATCAATTTGTCTTTCCCAACACTGACCTAATATAAAGTCTGTTCTTTCCTGTCTGTGTCACGTTTCTGCCAAGTATCTGGAGCTGCGTTTCAACAGAGCAACCCGTCTGCTGGGAACCGTGCTCTTCATTGTTCAGACGGTGAGTAAGAAAACCAGTTGACACATTACAAACAGGGCTTTGACCACTGAGGGGACCTGAGGGTCATTGGTGTCTGTATCATTTCTCTCACAGATCCTCTACACTGGAATAGTCATTTATGCCCCAGCTCTTGCTTTAAACCAAGGTATGTTAGGTTTCATTCCACGGTCAGCTTGGTGAAACATTCCTGCACGAGAGCCCTTAAAGCTGCTTGGTTTTGCTCTGTTGAGTTTGTCTGAAACCCTCCGTCTCTCTGCAGTAACTGGGATGGATCTGTGGGGGGCAGTTATTTCCACAGGCGTGGTCTGTACCTTTTACTGCACAATGGTATGTGACTAAATCTGCTCAACTGAGTGCTGATATCACTGAGTGATTCTTTTTTTATTCTTTAAATTCCTGGATTTATTTATGTGTTTGACACCTGTTTGTGGTCTGCATTGTTACAGGGTGGTCTGAGGGCGGTGGTGTGGACGGATGTGTTTCAGGTAGGCCTCTGGTTGAGAAAAAAACACATAACAAGTGGTTGGTTTGCTACCACTGGTACTGATACGTCATTATTGGGCATGTGTCATACCTTTGCCAGCAGCTGTAGGCCACCACAGCAAGAAACACCAACACTGTGGCCCATGTTTTGGATAAATGTATTATATGTTATATGTTAACCATGTACAATATTTTAAGTGCAACAAACTGGTGAAATTAGGATTGGGACTATTGGGACACAAAACAGTAAAAAAGTAACCTAAATTATAAAAATGTCCCCCTCCAGCTGGGTGTCATGCTTGCAGGCTTCCTGTCTGTCATCATCAGGTCCGTGGTCGTACAAGGTGGAGTCCTCCAGGTCATTTCAGATTCACAACAAGGAGGGAGACTCAACTTTGGGGAGTGAGTGTGTCAGAATATTAAGTTAAATGGCTCTTTTTAATGGTGGGTCGAGATTAAACATTTAATAGAGGTACAGTAACATCGTTCCAGCTATTAGAAACAATCTGCTGCATTCATTGTGCTGAAACATTCAAAGCCTTTGTCCTGTCTGTCTGTCTGTCTCTCCCCACGATGCTGAAGGGTTTAGTCCAAACTGACTTCTGTTTCTGTTTCACCAGCTTTGACACAAACCCTCTGAGGCGACACACATTTTGGACTATAACAGTTGGAGGGACATTCGTCTGGGTCAGTATCTACGGGATCAACCAGGCCCAGGTTCAGAGATACATCTCCTGCAAGAGCATCACTCATGCCAGACTGTGAGTCCTGATTTACCGGGAGAGACATTTACCAAGACACATGATGGGGTACAAATCTTGGCAATATTGGCTTATTTGATTGTCTGTTGTCATACAGGGAATTGTGTAAAAGAGTTTTTATGTGTTTTTGTCCGTGTGCTCTGCTTCTCTATGTGTGATTCTTCTTTTCTCCAGATCTCTGTACATCAACCTGGTAGGCCTGTTGTCCATCTTGCTGTGCTCAGTGTTTGCAGGAATGTGCCTCTTCTCAGTCTATAAGAGGTGTGACCCATGGACCGCCGGACTGGTTTCTGCTCCTGACCAGGTACGACTGGGAGTGACAAACATAAAAATTGTTGCATTTTTTTGTGTGTGTGCTTGAGATCCATTTCCTGTTCCTTGCTCTTTTTTAACACCTAAACCAGGTTTATATATGTATCTAACGATTGTATGTCAGAATGCATTTATGCATTGTGAGACTCCATATGTCACCCTCCCTCTGTAGTTGATGCCATATTTGGTGATGGACATCTTAGGAGACTATCCTGGCCTCCCTGGACTGTTTGTTGCAGCTGCATATAGTGGATCTCTCAGGTGAATACAGTACTTAACTTAAAATTGAGAATTTGTCTGTTTCAAACTACAATATGTAATGTTTTCGGAGCATATCAGCTCCTGGTCAGCACTACAAAGTGGCATTGACTTGAACATATATATATATTTTTTTGCATAGACATATGCACGTACCTATGAACGTATGATGGTTCTGCTTTGACTACATTGTTTGTGATTTGGGTGTTATATCAACCCCAGCACAGTGTCTTCCAGCATCAATGCACTAGCTGCCGTGACAGTAGAGGACCTGATCAAACCGTACACTAACATGTCTGAGAGACACCTCTCCTGGATCTCAAAAGGACTGAGTGAGTGGATGGTCCTCATGTGTATTTGAGCTGAACGAGTTGTCTGTTAGGCGGTAATTGAGGTCTGAAATCTGAAATCCTTCTCTAATGTTGTCCGTGTTGCAGGTCTCGTATATGGGGTTGGGTGCATTGGAATGGCCGGACTGGCTTCACTCATGGGAGGGATCTTGCAGGTAGAGTAGATCTGTTTTGTATGCTTCAGCAGGAAACACCTCCTGGGGTTAATGATTGATTATAGGAGTGAACTGACTCTGTGCTTCTTTATACAGGCGGTCATCAGTATATTTGGGATCATTGGAGGTCCTTTACTTGGCGTGTTTACATTGGGTATCCTCTGTCCATTTGCCAACTCGAAAGTAAGCCTGTTCTTATCTAACTGTATTTTTTTGTTGACTTTGTGATTCTAGTAACCCATGCTTATATTTTAAAAAAGGGGCATTATGATGGCTATGTATGTGCTTGTTAAATTTGAAAATCAATAAAAAATAATATATAAACTTTTTTTTTGCAGGATTGCAGAATGTTTTGCATTAAATTTACTAAGTACCTTTTTTTGTCAGCTATTCAATACGCTGTATGGATTTCGACCTATTTTTTTCTTCTTCTTTTTACTATAAAAGAGTTTCACTCCTGGGATATTAATATACCCGAATTAGGGTAATTAATTATCAAAAAATCTATAAAATGGTATATTGTTTTTCTCTAGAATACATTACAAATTATACATCAAAGTACTTTCTCACTTCCCACCCCTTTGAAAACTTCTGTATACCATTTTAACCTGCTTCCCCTCAAAGGACGCTTTAACCATTTTCAGTGATTCCATTTTCCTCTAGGGGGCTGTGTCAGGTCTTGTGTTAGGGTTGTTGGTGTCTCTGTGGGTGGGCATCGGGGCCCAGGTATACCCTCCCCCTCCTGAGATGACCCGACCTCTGTCTCTGACCACTGAGGGCTGTAACTTCAACGCCACGGACAGCTTCAACTGGACCTCCACTGCTCTGCCAACACAGCCAGCCTCCATCACCACGGCCCCAGTACACCACTTAGATGGCAAGTGAGTGTGTAACTGGCTGGGATGGATTATTAGTTGGATATAAGTTGCCATTTTAGAGTCTTCATTGAGTTAAGGGTATGGCCTGCCTATAAGGATACAAAGTGGCAGCAAAAGAACATTGCGATATCAACTCAGTAAGATGTTGTACGTTAGTATTGAGTATAAGGAAAATACAAACCGAAATTCAGATTTTCTGATCATGTACTTTTTTCTCAAACAATCTCCAGGCCTCTGCTGGCAGATAGCTGGTACTCTCTGTCCTACCTTTACTTCAGTCCTATTGGAACCATCATAACAGTCAGTGTGGGACTGTTAGTCAGCCTGTTAACAGGTACACAAAATACATTTTAATGCATGATTTACATTTTTATGAATAAAGTACTGTGTCTGATGTGCTTTTATGTGTTCTCAATGTACATTTCAGGAGGCTGGAAGCTGAAAGTGGAATCGAGCCTTACATTAATGAAAGAAGACACAACTCTCTATCACCTATTTAAGTTTTTTAAAGACAGAGTAAGTGCCTTGGCAGCGAAGCAATATCAAATGCTATCGACTCATAACATAACTAACTGCTGACTTTCTGCTTTGTGCTGTTCCCTTTTTCCAGGTCACGAGACGAACAGGAGAGCTTGACCTGACAAGGGACAGAGAGGAGAAAACCGGCAGCACGAATCCTGCTTTCAGTGACGTTGAGCTGGACTTAACCAAAGGCAGCATTACCAAATGAAATGTTTGTCACAGAATTATTGGTCTTATAAAAGAAATGTCAATGAAGGAGCTGAAATACAAAAAAAAAAAAGTTTGTAAAGTTTCCTCCCACAGTCCAAAGACATGCAGGTCAGGTTCATCTAAATTGTTTGTATCTATAAATGTGTGTGAGTCTGTCTGAATCTATGTGTGCTAGTCCTGTGATTAGCTGACAGCCTGTCCAACTGCACATGTCAAATATAAACAATCACAACCTGTGTTTATTTATGCTGAAATATGAAAATATATTTGACTGTATTAAAACCACACTTTTAAAAATTAGAACTACAATAACTCCCCTGATAAAATCATCATACTGGCATTGAAAAAATGAAATCTGTTGAAAAAAAAAAAAATCTAAAGATACTATGTGCAGAAAATGGTTCTATTGCCTGTCAGTTTTTTCTTATTTATTTCTTGACTCATGACTTTACATACTGTTACGTTCTAGATAATTAGTACCTGCTGTGTGTGTGTGTGTGTGTGTGTGTGTGTGTGTGTGTGTGTGTGTGTGTGTTGCTAGGAAACAAGGACACACACACACTCAAAAGAGTAGAGAATGATGTGGAAGGACTCATTTCTTTCAAGTTTTGGTTTGACTGCCAGCATTGGGTTCTACTACACTTGGGTGGGCAGGGGCCAGGAAAGCTCTGGGGACCTCCTAACAGGGGGCCACAGTGTTAACAGCTTTACCTGTCTCCCTGTCACTGACCGCCAACTACCTGTCAGCCACTGTAATGCTGGCCAACCCAACCGAGGTAAAGTTACAGCAAATAGGCTTCATGCAAGAGCCCAAATGCCAAAAAACATCTCAACCTGACAGGTCATTTTGTTCCTGATCCAGTCTGCGGAATAACGAGCCTCTTTAAACAAGAATCTTTAGCAATGGGGAGAGATGTTCTTTTACCGGCGCTGAAAGCCTGGCTGTTCGGCTGCGTCTGAATGGAAGCTGAATGATTTCTGTCTTGAAGTAGTGTTACACATTTTTCGCAAAACTTGTTTAGTATCCTCTCAGTAGATGTAGGTACGGTTTTGCATTGTTTGGTCTCTTCTACCCAATTATCTAAGGTCTTTCTCCCAGTTGTCTATAGGCTGGCCATCACCAGCACTTATGAGGTGTGAGTGGTTTTGTTCTCAGATTTGTGTGTCATTAAAGTGTGGTGTGTGGTTCTAGGATGTTTTCCAGTATGATGAATCTGAAGCATTCACAAAGTCATAGTCTAAAAACCTCAACAAACCTGTATGCTTTCTTAAATTTGGTTTCCCTAGCTAAACTTAGAGGTAGATTATAACCAATATTTACATTTTTTATTGTGGTTAAGTGTGATTTGGCTGAATTGATTTTAACTCAGTTTAATACTCTGTTTTTCAATTTATGTAATGCACTGTTGTTTTTTGGCAGCAAATTCAGGTGACCTATAGGTGTCCCAGCAGCAGATGTTATCAGACAACTCAGAGACATAATCAATGGTGGATGAAGGACAATAAATATACAGTATACAGTGTCTAAACTGTTTAACTTTCCATTAAAAAGTAGAGGATAGAGCAATGATTGGTGAACAAAAGTACTGCTAATGTTGTAGCCAAATCCAAATCACATTGGGTCTGTTGATGGGTATTGGCCCAGGTTTACCTCCCGCCTGAGCCAACCTTCCTGACTGATCGCTAAGGGGTCTAACTTAACCACTATAGGAACCCTCAACAGAACAGCAGCCCCAGGAGAGAAAAGTGATGGCAAGTAAGTGTTCGACTGTCTGTGATGAATGATTGACTAAATGTTTAACTGGAAGGATACAAATTAAGATGCAAAAAAGCTGATTATTGTGACAACACGTCAGCATTGTGACCATTTCTATCCAGGGGTTAAATATTACTCTTCAAATGTATTTCATAAACAGGTACTTCATCTCAACTGTAAAAAAATACTACAGGCCAAGTCAATAATTTAGTTATATTTTTAACAGATATGTCCTGATTGCTGTTCCTTTTTAGAGATTCGCCATTAGTAGGACTGATCAATTTATACAATAGTTATAATGACAATATGGGAAACTATTGAGTTAATAATGCTAAGTTAATAAATTTAATTTTATTGATTTTTTTCTAATATGTCAGGGTTTATAACCGGAGATTTCTAACATTTTCATATCAATGTCTTACATATAAAAACAAATGAAAAAATGAAATGTATCTATTTAAATCTATTTTTGAGACCTCCCTCTACACCTTTGAAAACAGCCTAGAATAATTGTTTTGGGGTGACTAGTTCATTTCCATCTTCTTGATCATCTTGAATTAAATTGTTGAACAGTAACTGTCATTTTAGAATAGATTTATTTTGACACAAGGCATCCCTTTTTTTTTTTTTTTTTTTTTTTAAATACTGCTTGTTTTCTAATCGGATAGTGCATTGATACATAGTCATGTACATTCACTCAAGACATATCACCATGTACTTACAAATATATACATTGAAAATACATTGTACAATAAGGTGAAGTCAGTCTGATACCTAGGCTTCCGACATTTAGAAATGTTTTGGACGGGAATCAAAGATATTAACATATATACAGTATTTGTGATTTAAAACACTGGCCTTTAAGTTACAAGTTTGGTATAAAAAAATACAAAGCACACTCTGTAACAACTTCATTATCACTTTCTGGCACTTCCTTCTTCTGAGGCAAGCATAGTACATTTGTTACACAAGGACTGTGTCTGCCTGACTGATTGACTGACTGTACTTTCCTCACAGCCTGAACTATCCTCCAGTGCTGTCATTTTTCTGGATCGTAATACCTCTTCTTCATGGCTCGATATTTCCTGAGGAAATACAGAGCCTCCAGCTCCTTGATGACGAAGTCTCCCCGGGCCACCAGCTTCTGGATCTTCCCCGGGTCCGTCTCGTCTTTATTCTTCATGAAAGCTGACTTCAGACGGCCTCTGAAATACGCTGCTCCCTGCGGGTACTCACGGCCCAGATACAGCAGCTTTAGGAGGAAGAGAACCCACATTTAAACACATTACACGGGACAAATGTTAAGTTAATGTGTCATTGACTCATTGACTTACCGTTTTGTAAAGCCTGATGACCTGACCCCTAAAAGGGTTGGCCATGCCAGAAACCAGACGGCCTCCCTCACTCCTGAAACGACAACATGAAGGAGAAAGTGTTCGTTGATGACATGACATGACAACAAAAGCAGAGACAGACACGTGTGTTGGGCGTGAGTGAAAGAAGACAGAAGTCAGTCAAAAAAAATATACAATTATCTTCCTGAATCCTAAAGAAAAGCGTCGCGACATCTACTCGTGCCACCCTGTAATTAACCAGCTGACGTACACTTGAACAGCTAGCTTGTTAGCATTTAAGACATTGTACATGTATCAAAGGCTACTTATACGTCACAAATATTAAACACTATATTCATATTTACCCGTGTTCTTCTTTTAGGTGGGTTTACTCAAACGGTACGGTAATGAGGAGACGTCGTTTCTTTGTCCTTCCGGTGACTGTAGTGGACAGCGCTGCCGTACAGCCGTATGTCGTTTCGTTCTGTCGCAAATAAAAACACACAACGACGCATGCGTACACGTTTCTATGGTTACCAGGACGCCGTAGAGCTTTTTATTTTCAGCATGGTGAGTTTTTACAATGTTTTTTCGAATAGATGACCGCTGTCTGCTCATAAACCTTCTCATACTGAAATAGTTTAAACCGAAAATGTTTAACAATAATATTGTGGTACTAAAAAAAAAACTCGAAAGACAACCCATTGTCTATTCAAGTTAGCGTTAGCAGGAAGAAACCTTAATATTGATGCTTTTTTTTCTTGTTTTCCTCACCAGTGTGTATCCCCTATGTCTTATGTTCAGGGTTTAAACCTTCTTTAACTTCTCTCTGTGTTTTCTCCTGTGAATGGTAGCCACCCAAGAAAGAAAAGGTATGAGCAAATGTCAGCCAGCACATTTACAGTTCAAGCATTACCTTATTGTGATCACCATAGGTATAGTGTTGAAGATGTATGCAGCCAGGCATAGAGCACCTCATCCTACAATAATCACCACCAACACACTTGTTTGGTCCCTCTGTTTATACCACCCTTGTCCTCAGTAACTTCTCTTTTTCCAACACGCAGTAATGAAATATCCTTGTTTAACACTGTTTTGTACATTTTTTTTGCTGGTTTCAAGTCATCAAAGAGTCAGAAACTGACCAAGGCTCAGAAGGAGACGTGGCAGCAGGAGGAGGAGGAGAGGAGGCTGCGAGAGGAAGGTAATCCAGACTTCTGGTTCTATTCATCTAAACTGGGGCGTAATGAGGTAACGGCATTTATGCAATACAATACATTACATTACATTACAGTCATTTAGCAGGCGCTTTTATCCAAAGCGAAGTGTATTCAACATAGCTATTCAAGAGAACTACTAGTCAGCAGAAGTCATAAGTGCATCTCCTTTCTTAAACAAGCATCTATGGGCATAAACCAGAGCAAAATTACAGTGCAGAAACAGACTAATACGAATACAATAAGTGCAACAAACTAATATGAATACAGTAAGTGCTAAGTGGAAGGCTCAGGGTAGTACTTCTTGAAGAGGTGAGTTTGCAGTATAAGTGGTTAACTCTGCAGGAAACTGATAAAAAGTAATCCGTCTGAGAATCCGTGTTGAACTTCTGCACTGTTTAGGAATAAAAGAGATTCCTGCAGTTTGAGGATATGTGTTGAGGTATATAATACACATTATATGTACTCTGCTTTATAGAGGAAGCACAGCTGCAAGCGGAGAAAGAAGAGCAGCAAAGATTGGAAAGAGAGATAAAGGAGAAGGAGCTAGAAGGGCTTGAGTTAAAGGTAAGATGTCCCCAAGGAATGTATTGCAGCATGATGCTTTGCTGAATGCTTTGCTGTCATGGGTATGTGTTTCTGACAGGACCTAGAGCGCAGAGAAGATGAGCTGAACGAACTCCGCCATCTACTGGAGAACAATCATGCTGCAGTGATCAAATGGAAAACTGATGCTGTGGAGAAAGCAAAGGTTTGTGTTTCTCTTTTCTCAAACCTGTTTGATTAATGCAATAAAACATTTGTGATCCATACACAATGTTGATACAAAAACAACAATTTATTTTGTTCTCAGCAAAAAATATTCTTGCCGATATTAACACACATGATGTTGTTTGTGTCCAGTGGGAGCGATACATGCATTGTGGCAGTATCCCAGACCCAGCAGTACAGCAGGAAATAAACACGTATATAAGCTTATGGAGAGACGACCCAGAGGTCAACATCACACCCGTGCTCAAGCAATGTAACCTCGCTCTACAGGTCTGTATGTAGATGAGTAAATATCATGCTCTAAGATGATTTGTCAATGAAGAGTAAATTGACTCCAGTTTAAATGATCAGTTATATATCAAATATAAACTCCAAATATTTGCTGGCTACAGCTTCCCAAGACAAAATTAGCTTGATGTAATGTAATTAATATTTATTATGATAATATTTATTATAATGATGTGTATTGTTATTGTTATTATTAGTAGTAGTATAAATAATAATAATAATACCTGATTATTTGTAACATTAATATCTGAAAATGAGAGAGAAATTAAAGGCAGGAAAAAACATATTTTGTAATCTAAATTTTATGAAAGCTTCACAAGCACAATACAAAGAAATATAAGATTTTTGTTAAATTTTCATTGACATATGACTGTTTTTCCCTCAAAGTGTTCAGTAGTAGATACGATACAAGTCTTCTATTTTGATATAATCAACACTGTGTTGTTTCTCTATGTTGCTCACTTTATTCTATTGATAACTCATAATTAGCATCCTTTAAAATAATTCAACTCACCATTTTATCCAAGGTGATGCAACCTTACAGTATGTTGTTTTAAAAATATATATAAAGACGATTGGCCTATAAAACTACACATAATCATCAACATATTAGTGATATGTTCAACCTACTGAGTTACAGTATTAAGGACCACTGCAAATAACACCATTACCATTGTGCCTCATGCCCTTAAACAAGGCAATGTAAGAAATACATTAATGTTGTTCCTTATAGCTGATCGAGGAGCTGGAGGGTCTGCTCAGAGATGTTACAGATCCACAAGAGGGCCAGAAGTGCCAGGAGGCTCTCGTACATTTGCTGGAGCTAACCCACTCTAAACACCTCCTCACAACCGAAGAGATCCTCAAGGTACTAAGGATCATAGTTTACCTGTGAAATATATTTTTTTAGTATTTGGCGTTGTCCAAGGCATGATCTGCAAATTTGTGCAATGGCCTTTTTGGAACCATCCCTGTTTGTTTGTGTTGTGTGTCTCCCTGCTCATAGAGGGCCAGTGCAAACATCGACACTGAGACGGGCAACATGCAGACGGTGGTCAAAGATGACAACATTACACTCTGTCTCTGGGCCAACCTCAAGAAGAATCCAAGGTTTGTGGAGGAAACAAATACATTATCTGTGTTAAATGTGACTTTAAAAGAAAGAGTGAGGTTTGTCTTTTTTTTTTTAGGTCACAAAACTATATTTGGAACGTTCATATTTAGCACGAAGCGAAAGTATCTTTGATTCTCTTTCTTTCTAACGGGTTCATCAGGTTTAAAGGGTTAAACTTCGAAGATGCAGGCCTGGGCTTTAACCTTCCCAAACAGCTGGCTGTGAGCAATGTCGCTGTACGGATCCTCCACACGCGTTATGACCACCTGTCCTTGCTCGCCAGGATGGCTCACCTGAGAATACGCACTCCCAGCCACAGGTACTTATCTGGTAGTGCTCTACCCACTGCTGATACAACTAATACTATGAATGATAATGCTGGTAATACTAACCATATTTTCTTTGCTCTTTGTTCTTGTCTTTCCTCATCTGTTTTGTCCCAGGTCTCTTACAGGCGGTGAGGAGGTTCCAGCAGACATAGAGGTACCTGAGCAGGTGGAGACAGAAGCTGATGGGGAGGTGAAGGAAGACAATGAGACCCTGCAGCAGAGCCTGGATGAGGAGGTGCAGTCCATCCAAGGGTTAGATGGGAGGAAGGTAAGAATTTCCTGGCCTGGGTTACTAAATTCAATGGGATGTTGTGTTTCTAGTAATGTTTGTTCCTCACAGAGTGCAGCCAGTCTACAGTCAGGGAGAAACAGTGAACAGCCTGTTGAAGGCCGAGGGAGCCAGATACAGACACAGATGGAGGCACTCAGCGGTAAGATGCCCGGCCTGACACTCCAAATGTAAACAACAAGACAGCATCACCACACTGGATGTAGCCGTCTGTCAGTCAAAATGATTTACAGGTCTTTTGATACATGGACTAATGCCATACAACAACTAAATCTAAGTTATGCATGTTTTTTTTTAAATGTAGATTATGATGAGTCTACATCCATAATTGGTGTGAAAATGTATATATATTTTTTCCCTCTTCAGCCGAGGGGGACTTGACTTCTCCTCCAGTGCAGCTGACAACAATGGACCACGACGAGCATGTCCAGGTGGTGGACCTAATGCAGTACACACCTCTGGGTGGGGTCTTCTACTATGACACGTTTCACCTCCCGCCACAAGCCCACCAGGTCAATGGCTGGGAAATTAGACAGGTAAAGTGTTTCAGTGTTTGCTGCTTACACCAGGCCCAGCATCTAATGGGGACCTCACACAACACTCTCCATACCCATGATTTTCTAGCTGCTGTACAAAGGGCTTCAAGTGTTCCCCTACCCCACGGAGAAGTCTGACTTAGATGAAAACGAAGCTCTCACATGCCCTCCTGTTGGTGTGACTGTGACACTGCCCGACTCTGTCGTTTTCTTGGAAACTCCCCAAGTGGCTCACTGGGATGCTGCAGGTAGGACATGCAGCAACACATGCTATATGATACTCTGTCCAGCATAGAAAGGTGTAAAAAAAAAAACAGTAATATAACATGGTTTTTCATCCAGTGAAGCAGTGGAGGATGGATGGTATCACAGACGTCTCTTATGAGGAGGCGGAGGCCAGAATCTCCTTCAATATGGACTCCTTCCACGCCTTTGTGCTGATGCAGGATACTTATGCCAACCTTCCCTTCCAGAGCTGGGAGCTCAGGCCACTGGGCCAAGACTCAGCTCTTTTCACCATCAACGGGGCACTCATCGACCTCAGCATCACGATCCAGGTAAGAGACTGGAAAGCACTGGAAGTACAAACCAGATGAATAAATCAAGGGGTGTGGCTTGGCTGTTATATACATTTGTGTTTGTTCCTTATTTGTCCAACAGGGTCATCAGTGTATGTTGCAGTCAGAGCAAGAGAAGGGTCTTTGTCACCTCATAGGAAAGTGGATGAGCGGGCCCGTCCTGCAGAGAGCCATGCTCAACGCAGGGATCAACATCTTTGTGAACGAGTACACGGACAAATACGTCAGCACCTGCGGCAAGGTTTGCATATCATTTGCTTTCAGACTAGAAAACAAGATGATAGATTTGTAGCCAGGAAGCAGCACAGTGACTGGCATGTATCCACATGTCAGTGTCAAAGTGATAGGAGGTGGGAGATGACAAGTTATGTGGTAATGGGTGGATGGGTTTACCATGTACACAATCCTATTTTAGTTTGTTTAGCATGCTAACATTTGCTAGACTGAGGTTGATGGTAAAGTTAATAGTTTGGTCATAAACCAAAGTACTCTACAAACTATAATCCTGGCAGGATCATGGCGCTAAATAAAAACAATTCATACTTTGGAGGATGTGAATATCTGCATCAGATTAAATAATAAACCTTCCAGTAGCTGTTGTAATTTCTCTCAACACCCTAGAACTCAGTGCATCACCAAAGTCAGTAGGATTCCTCCTCTGGGCACCTAGACCGTCTGTACAAAATACCATGGTAATCTGTAAACAGTTGAGGTATTTTAGTCTGGACCAACTGATCAGTTTTGCTGTCTAAACGCTGCAAACGTAACTCTCAAAAATAATTTAAGAAATCCGATTTTTTTAAAAGATATTCTTTAGCGGAGGTTGGTGGTAACATATCTGGATTTTTATACACATACAAATGTAAAAGGTTAAGCTACTCAACACTGAAGTAGATGAACATGAGTCTGCCTCAATCAACCACATTAATTCTAAACAACCTACTCACCACTAATAATGTAAAACTGAAAGGGACCATTCTACAGAATGAGTAACTTACTTTGATTTAGCTTTAGGAATACTTGTTTGCGTATCACCAGATTACAGTCCAACATTTTCCACAGTGTTATAAATAAACTGTGTGGTTTCTCTCCTCCTCAGGACCCACTTACAGAACATGCTGCCTACGAACAGATGGCTCTCTTCGCCTCTGCCTGCGCTTTCTCGTGGAGCAAGTGGAATGCCAAATGTGGAGATGAGCATCTAGTCATGCAGGTACTCTCGCTCACACATGGATACAGCTTATTTTATTTAGCATTCTACCCTTTTCTTTTCTGACATGTGGAACGGCCTGATTGTACATCTCCCCTCTCCTCTTCCAGGTGTGTGAGCACCACAGCCCTGACCCGGTACCTAAAGACTCCTGGATTCTCTACCTGCTCGATGCTCAAAGGAATCGGAGGCTGGAAATCACAGAGAAGAGTGAGGCTTTCTCTCCAGACCATCATCCAGGAAGTGAGTTTCACTCAACCTTCATCCACATGCTCCAGGACAACATGAGCGACGAAGGCAAAGCCAGTACCAGAGCATCCAGTTATCAGTTTGTGGATACAGTACAGAGCCTGCTCTGTGCCACCAGACCCCTGATGTATTCATAACCCGTGTGAAATTAACTTGGGGTTGCAATTTTGTTTTTTTTTTTTAAAATCAACAAATTAAAGATATGTTAAACACCTGCATTTGAAATGTACACATTGATGCACATAACAACACACGTCTTCTATTGTAGAAACAAACTTTATTTGTGCAAAGTTCCACGCATCTTCTTTGGAACATACAAAATAGTATGAAGTTGAAAACGGTGACAACCACAGCAAGAACTTAAAGAGAACATAAAAAAAAATAAAACTTTGGTGTTAAAACTAACAATGTTTAGAATTATAACTTAATAATACAAAGATATTCACAAATCCCCACTCAAATAGAACAAACTCATAAATATAGATTTCAAGAGTTCATAGACTTAAGTTATAAAATATCCTCTGGAATATTCCACTAAAAAGGCTGGCAGTCCCCTCCTGTTTCCTCAAGTGCATGAAATGTATTTAAAAAGCCATGTGGCACAATTGGAGCCATCATCCATGATGTAAGTCAATGGAAAACTGCACAGAGGCCCATTGTGTGACATGATTAGTCAACGTTGTACCAGCTCTGATAACTGATCAACCTGCATCATAATGTGTTGAGGATGTTGAGCAGCTTCTTTAGGGACATTTGTTTCCACCACCTGTAACTGCTTCTCAAAAACACAGACAAACGCATACACACACACACACACACACACACACAAATAGACTAATTTAGCAAACGTGATATGATGCATAAAATCCCTCATAGGGTTAACTATCCCCGGAGGCCTGGCTTGTGCTGTCAACGCAAGTCTTGTGTTTTTGGGAATCTTCAGGCACCAGTAAACATCCCAACAGCCTCCGATCAGGAGTGGTGCTCTGTACTTTCTTCATCACCACTTCAGTGGGTGGATCATTTCTGCAGAGGGCTGATGGGCGGTAACACCATCCAACCCGGGGGGGGGTCTCGGGGGCTAGACGGGAGGCTGTCCGTTATGCCGGAGCCCTGTGTAGGGCCACAGCAGCTGCTGGATGGTCATCCAGGAGTCCCCGGTCCCCACAGGGGCTGCATCGACCGCTGGCTGCATCACCAGGCTGGCCAGCAGTGCCAGGAGACCTGCAGGTGAAGCATGAATATTTACCAGTACACAGACTGAGACGTAACCAACCCTCGTGCTGTATTTGGAAAATGTCTTTAGACAACTGCTCCTGTATTAAAAAGGGGTAAGACCAGCCGTGTCATAATGTTTTGAACATGTAGAACACAGACTGAAATGAATAAATTAAAAGATCTATCAAAGAGCTAATTCAAACCTTCAAAACAATGAACTACGTTTTGTAAGCAATGCACAGGAATTAAGGAATTCTCTCTTGTTGAATGTGAAAACAGCAATACATTTTTTTTTTTAAATATATAAATACCACAATCAAACGTGTACCTGCTAGCACCACCACCATCGCTAACCAAAGCCAGAGACCCCTGCCACTTCTGGCTACTGCTGCAGCTGCAGCCGCCCGGGAGGCGGTCAGGCTGTGGGACAGAGACTGGGCCATTCCTGGGTCTGTGGACGTAGGGCTTGAGGAGGGGCTCGGACTGGAGGTGGGCAATCAAAGAGAATAAAATGTTACCACGTGATGGAGAGAAAATGAAGCATTAAAAAAAAAAATGCTCCAAGATAAAGAAAGAGACAGAATTTCCAAAAGATAAGTTACCAAAAATGACTCAAAGGAAGGGAAGAAGTCACCACAGAACACTTTTTAGAAAAAGCTGTGGATCATTTGTGGTAACCAATGGATGGCAGGCGGAGAATTAGCTGCAGCTTGGTGCAAGTTGGCTCAATAAAAATGAAATTTACCACCTGTCTCAAACAATGTCAAAGATGCAAAACCATTCACATCATGAGCATAATGAGAAAGCCGTCAGCAGCACGATAAAGAGCGGTTGGCATGGAGGTGGATTTGAGCATTGAATGGTAGGGCGAAGGCATCCGGCAATTTTGGCCTGGGGTCTGTCAACAGCAGGAGTGCTGCTTCAAATCACTTTACAGCCATTAAGGCTTTTGATTGGCACTCATATTTGACAAACGGAGGCCTTTTGCATGCATTTATTGTATTTTTGGAAAGAGATAGAATCCAAAAGCACCTCCACTTTGGACTCTCCTCCCTACACACTTACAGCATCACAAACAGCTCATCCTGACTCCTGAGCAATGTGGAGGGAGGAAAAGAGGAAAGGACAGTTCAGAACACCACATGATCCATTTGCACAAAACACTCCCACAAAAATAGAGAAAATAGTCCACGTGTAGTAGTTTGCACATAAAAGTGATGAGGTGGTTAGTAAATGACAGAAGACGAAGCAGGGTAAAGGCAAATTAGTTTTCAGTTAGATGCTTTGTTAGCTGCACACTGCAAATCAGAACTTGAGATCCATGCATGAAACACAAATCATGACACTTCAAAAATTCTGTGTCACACTGACATACACTGATCTCAAGACAGCCAACAGCTGAAGGAAATCGTTCATTCCTGGCCTTCCCAGTAAAAACGCTCTGTTAACATGGATTAAAGCCGCTGAGCCCGTGGAGAAAAGAAGAAGCTAGTCCAGCACAGACCAATATAATGAAAGAGTTTCATCACTTAGGAGGTTCCGTGTACTCACAATTTTTTTCTAATTTTGTTTCTTTTTGTAACCAATACGTAATCATTTCATATTCACTAAGGCATATTTTGCTGCTTGCTATTAAAAGTAAATTACAGAAAAATATTTGCAAGATATTTTGGTGTCTCAAAATGTTCGTGAGCATTACAGGTGATTCCCCGGCAGGTATAACAGGTATTTGGTGAGCAGGAGTAGTGATAGCAACAATGGCACCAGAATCCAACTTTGACAGAAAATATAAATCTGTCACTGATTATATGAGGTCATAAACTGGGCACATTGATGGCTGAGTGATCTCCGAGGGGAAAACCCGACAGACATTATGTTTAACAGCACAGATAAACGTAGAATAATAATATTGTGTCACAGATTCAGTTTGCAGCTACTGGAACCTCGATACAGTAAATGATGGAACTCTTCCACTATACAGCTAGCCTCTTAGCTTTTCTGGCAGAAAGTGGTGCTGCAGTGGGCTAGTGGTGGGTATTTGGTTGGACTAACGTCTTGAGGGGCAATATGAGGGAGGTGAGTTTGCTGCCCAGCTCACTGAGACTGGACCTCCTCCTCTCTGCCACCGGCTCCTCCTTCTGCTCTTCCGCCGACTGGCAGTCGGTGTTGTCGTAGGCCGTCCTGTGGGCACGCGTGGGTCAGGCATTCACAAACACTGTTCAGTTGCACATTCAAATACAAGCATGGCTGCACAACCACACCGATACTGTATGTGCACATGCACACATGCACATTTCATGCATATGCAGACAACAAATATTCACTAATTACCGTCTCCTGCTGTACAAACGAGGTATTTTTTTTAGCGATCCCTGCTATAAAAGAACTCATGCCCAGCAATTCGACTTACATGCTCAAATATTATATAATGAACCCGCAAACCAATTTCACAACCTTTCAGATATTTGGAGAGCTTTAAAAGTGCTTTGTATCTCCTAAGCTACAATTTTGGCTTAGCTAATGAAATAAATTCCTGTCTCCTCGTCCAAACATTTGAAAGCTTCATGATGCCAAAAAAAAGTCCACACAGTTTCTTAATTAACATTTTACAAAAAAAAAAAAAAAAAAAAAAAAAGGAATGCTTCCTTCTGATAAACGCTCCCCCATGCGTGGAGGGACCAGATGCATGAAAGATGGCCGCCGTGTGATTTGAAAGCATCAATGATTTTTCTTGCGTCTCAAAATATAACATGTTGTTTTAAGTTTCTTCCAGCAGCCTAAGATTCACCCTTTCCTTAACATTATTACTGCTTAAGTCTCTCACTGTAATAACACATTTGCAATTGAAAATAGTTTCAGGTTTGTTATAAAATTGCCGGGAATTTTCTTTTGTATTAGTGATGCATTATGTTACATCGCTTTTGGACACTCCAAAAAAAAAAAAAAAACCTCCCATTTTGCCTTTTAGAAATTATGAAAATTATTTCCAAACAACATCCACTGCAAAGTGTTTTGGAAAAATGTAAACTTGAGCACAAGAAAAGGTAAATGGACTGAAAGATCCCCGTGTTCTCCACTGTCTGACTGACTGTAATGATGTCACACTAGAAAGCTGCCATCTTTATGCATCTGGGGCCACTGTGAAAGATATGTGCAACGCAGCTAGTGGTACCCTTCTTCTTGGCATGTCTTACCCCTTCATCATGAGAGAGGGCTCTTCAGTGTCAAGCCAGGCCGCAGAGCTAACATAGCGCTTAAGTGGGGGGCGCGCAGTGCTCTTCCCCGCCACATTCCTGGAAACCATCGTTATCATATAAGGGCACAACAACAACAATAACAACCCTCATGGCATGGTACAGCAAGCTTTGGTGGGCTTGAGAAAGACATCCACAGCCAGTAGCTTCCTGCAAATCAACAATGCTGGTGTGTTTTTAAAAAAGGTAGAGGAATTTAAACCTTCGTTTTACTTTTAATTTAAGCACACTCTTCCCCTTCACATAAAGACTAAATCTTTTTGAACCTCACTCATGTTACAATCCAGGCATATTCAACCCACACATGAACAAGTATAAAAATACCTACCATGGGGATCGCCTGGTCAGTCTCTCCGTTTCAGCCTCTGAGCAGTCTTGTGTTTTAGACTGTGGTGGGTAGATCAAACAATACAGTCATGATTCATATAGACAAAAATGCTCCTTTGCACAGCCTGAAGCATAAAAGACATTAAAACCTGGTTCCTTTTTCTGTGGTAGGACACTTTACATAACCATAATCTCACAATTTTCATGCTTTGACCTGCATCGCATATAGGTTGCACTGAAAGCAATCCTAAAAAAAATGGGGAGTGCAAAAAGCACACTTGCTTACAAAACTAAAGGGCATTCTTTATCTGATCTCTGTTGTTCTCACCATATCGAACTGCATGTTGGCTCCACCAGAGCGGGGGATTCCTGCAATGCTGACTCTCCGGGTTGACGACTGTTGGAGAGAGGAAAGGAAAAAGATAAATTACTCCATAAACACACAAGAACATTACAGTTGAGATTATATGCAACCTAACTGTAGCTGACCTTGTAGTACTGTGTTGGCTGCTTCTTGCCACGGAAGTCATCTGGAAAGAAGAAACAGTTTTGTTATCTTGAATTGTGAATGTGGTTTCTGTGGGCCATCACTGAGCACACATAATAACAAATGTGCCTCAATTGTATACACACACATGCATACAGTACAGTTAAGCGATATAGGTTTGTCACTATATTGAGCCAGTGCTGTATAGGGGTTCAACAGAACTCACAGCTACAAAAAACAAACAATCTGCTTATGAAAATCAATGCATTTTTAATGATAATACGTAGTGCATTTCAAGAGTCTTTCTGCCATTGCCACCACCGTAACACTCAATTTGTCTTGTTCTAGAAGACACTTGTGATAATAGATGTGCTAATAGTTGCCAACTGTTCAGTATTTTCTACCAAATTTAAGATATTGAGTGTCAGAACAAAATAGTAGCTAACTGTTAACTTTGGTCTAAAACTGTATTGTACCTTAATAGAATGTAACCATTATGTAACCATTCCCTACCTCTTTCCGTTTGTGATCCAAACGACCTCTCGTTCTGCATGAGCGCCTCTCTCAGCTCCAGCAGCTCGGCGTGCTCCTTGGTGTACATCCTCCTCAAGTTCTCCACATGCTGGATCATCACCTCCACAGCCTTACCAATGCGATTCTCCTGACGTTCGCATACACAAGGCTCCATTAAACCATCAGAATCAACATCACAAGACAGTACAACAGTGGACACAAATTGTTAACCATACAAACACACATTATCCCACCTGGTGAATAGCTCCTAGCATCTCAGAGCGACTGGACACCCTGGTCATGGACTGGATCAGGATTTCCAGGTTCTTCTGGAGCCTCTGGATGATCTCCATGGACTGGTTGTCGTCCTCACACAGAGGAGTCAGAGCCTGGGAGGAGAGAGCAGGAGAGAGAGAGAGAGAGAGAGAGAAAGGTCAAGGGAAGGTTTGACGAGAGACACAAATGAAGAACCAACTCCTGTCAGGAGAAATAACTTTACAGAAGATTTTAATTTAATTGTCCAAATTTATCAATGAATCAATACAACAAGAAAGGTGCAGAATAAGATATTACATTAGTTAGTTCCCTCTACTACATGTGGATGCTAGCAAGTTTAAAGAGCCTCCATTTACTGCAGAATATAATCACTAAAAAGATGGAGAATGTCAATAGAATTTACTTGGCAAAATAAAATTATTTTGTCTGGTGATGATGCAGAACTTAAGCAAGTGCTCCATTCACAGAGCGCTGGGAAGTAAGATACACATGCAGACTGACCTGCAGTAAGCCCTGACAGCTGGACACCTCCCTGCGGACATTTTCCTCTGCCAGGTCACGTGACCTCTCCTCCAGCCGGAGTCTCTTGTCCAATGTGAACATGTCACACTTGAAGCCCAATGCCAGACGCTGGAACTCCGCCTGAACATTTTTTTTTAGTTTTTCAAATTTGGCACTCTGCTGGACACATACTGTACTAGACACATTTCCTTGTTTGATTAAGATAAGAGGTTTACCCTATCAAAGACAGCATCATTGTTCTAGTGGAAAGTTACACCAGATAAAAGATGAAACTCCTGCACTTCCTTCTAGAAAACCTTACATTTCAAGAGAACCCTCATAAGAGCATTAAGAAAGGGATATATTAACTTCCAATGTGTATTTTTATTGTATGGGTGCAAAATTGCTAGAATGTTAACTAACTTTGTGTATTGAGACGTTTCTGATGGATGCACATTGTGTAAGAAAAGAAATACCTTGTCCCCTGTCTGAATGTATGAATTCCCATTTCGAATACAGAGAACCAGCTGATGATACAGATTTATATGTGGCTTCTAAAATCTACTCTCAAACATACATTCTCCCCTATAAAGTGTCATGTTTAAAGCAGAAAAGGATAAAAAGAAATCGTCCTTTACAAAGCAATTGCTTGCATTATTATTCATAGATGGTATACATACCTCTATCTCCTTGTCATTAGGTGACAGGCTGCAGATAAAGAGATGACAATGAAGTCTTATTACGTGAACACATGGATGGTTATTGATTTAAGTGTTAAGTTGTGTTATTATGATCATTCGCTCCCTTACCTCTTCCTGTCCTCTTTGGAGGTGTCGCCGGGGTCCGAGATCATTGACGACTCAGCTAGAAAGGGAAATGATAAGCAGTTGTATGGCACAACAAATACCTGAACAAATGGTGCATTCACCATTTAGATTTTCAAATTTGGTAGCAAACGACATGTAGTTAAAATGATATATTATACAGATTATATAACGTATAATTGTAAAACAAATATATTACACATACATTCATTCTCAGTAGCCATGCTGGTCTCACTTTGGTCCTCGTGCTCCCTGATGCCCTCCATGCTGCGTGACAGCTCCTGCAGGATCCAGACAAACTTTACTGCCTCACTCTGCTCATTCTCCCCCTCCTGATCTCCCTTTAACTCTAACCCCTTCATGCTTACATTGCCCTCAACATCCATATTGCAGTTTTACAGAATAAAGGTGAAGATTCAAAGCAGCTGGCAGTTTAGTTGGCTCTTGATTCTTAGTTATCTGATCCTTGAGTGCAGCCAAAATGAAACTATGCATTCTCCCTTCTCCCCTCTCTCTTTCATACACACTTACATAGCTGGAAAAACAGCATTTCACGCTGAAGGTAGATACTATTTGCCAATCTCTTCACTGACAAGGAAACAGGATGTTGATAATACCAGCGACATTCAACATGATCCTGGAGTTTCATTCAGACAACTCTGAGCTTGTTTTGAGCTAAGCTTAGAATAAGAAAATAAGAAAAAGTGTTTAAAAACAAAAAATATAGAACATAAATAAATAAATAAATAAATAACGGTGCATTAAGAAGTAAATATAAAACTGAACCAAAACTAACTTGTACATCTTTTAATACATAAGGATGGCTATCTTTACTTTTATAATTTATTGTTTGTATTACATACCACCTGGTTGTAAAACAAACAAAAAACAAAACTTAAAAATCTTATGTAGCAAAAACCTCTGTATAATGACGCTGATTTATGCAAGAGCAATAATCAACTCCAACAGTTGTCAGGCAAATAACTTTATGTGAAATTATTCATCAAAACAGTAATTTGAGAAGAAAGTGGGAGAAGAGCAGGTCTTACCAGTTCCCTCTTATTTTTGCCAGATAGGGGGAGGGAGTGTTTTTTGGCTGCACTATCCTCCGATTGGCTGGGGTCAGAGGTCATGCTGTCCATGCCGCTCCCAGATTGGCTGGCATGTATGACGGACGATCCTGACCGAGTCGGGCTGCTGTCAGAGAAGGTGGTCGCTCCGCTGCTGGTGAGCCGGTCTGTCCCTGGAAGGAAGAGTTGGTGCGTGGGTGGTCAAAGTTACACGTAGATGGAAGAAGGCGTAAACAAACAGTCGCCTTAGAAATATCAAGTTCTCTCAGCATCTCCATACACACAGATTTGAGTTTTTCCTCCTACCTTCCATGCCGGCGGCTATTGTTGGCACCTCGGCTGTACTGTCCTGCACACTCTCCTCCTCTTCAACCAACACAGGTAGCAGACACGTGCTGGAACACGCATACAGTGCACCTTTAGGCAATACTATAGCACTTGTAATCAAACTAATCTTAATCAGTATCTCTTAAAAAACAACACACAGTTCTCCAAAGCGCTCCATTAGAAGAAATCAACAGAATCTAAAGAGTAATTGCTGCTGTTGGATAGTGAAGAAGTGTGAAAACCCTGAGGGTTCAAAAGTTTCCTGAGCCAACAGTTGAAAGTGAATAACTCACCTGTCCTCCGCTGCTGTCCTGTCTGCCGACTGGTCCCGGCTCTGGCTCTGAAATGGACAAAAGGACGAGAAGGAGGGAGTGGGTGAGAAAAAGACAGGTGGCCTTGCAGTGAATTTTTTCTGCCCCACATTACAAGAAATGGTCAATGATTAAAAGACTCACATACATTCATGTAGTGTACCTGTCCCATGGCAGTGAACCGCTATCTAAGCTCTACAGTGTGTCGAAAAAGAGAAAGATTGGACTGATTCCTTATATAATGTGTTGCTTCATGGAGAGAGCCCTGCAGCTCTGTGAGTGTGTGTGGCTGAGAGGGGTGCTCACAGAACACGTTAACACTGGCACAGTGCTAAGTAGTGGAGGCGGACTGCGTGCATACACAATCATGTGTGAACGCACGCACAATGGAGCAAGGTGAGCGCTCAGAGCAATGGGATATTGTGTAATGAGTATGCATAATATCCGTTTGACCCCGCTCAAAATAGGAGAGAGCTCCTTTACCATTTCACAGAATACAAAATCTGAGGGGACTTCAATGTCATTTTACATCCAACGAAACTGTAAAGGAAAATAACACTGGCTACTCATCTGTTACCTCTTTGCAGCATCATAACTGGTATCAGATTAAAATCCAACGCATTGTTTATTAATTTGATTGAATGTCCTTCATATAGCTATATTCCAAAAGTTGAAATCATCCAATCCCCCAAAATGTAGATTTTCTTTGCTAGATTATACAGTGATAATCCGTTACAATTTAGATTTTTTTTATCAATTATTATCGATTATTTTTGTGCTTGCACATTAATGTCCCAGGTCAACATGTAAGGTGGCATCTGTAACGTTTATTATCTATTGTCTCTTTGTAAACATATTAGAAATAGTTTTTTCGGATTTTTGGAGTAAAAGCACAACATAAGAAATTATTGAATTTTGTTAGAATTTTGCCATCTTATGTTGAATTATTTCAAATATTAAAAGTGAGGTAATACTATGTTTATACTTCTTACCACCAACATAAATATGGGGAGAAGTCCTATGAAAATATCTTCCATTTACAAGTAAAATTTGGTAATGGATATTTGAATATATCCAAATGATTGTGTTAATAAGAAATTTAACTCCATCTCTTGGTAGATTAAAACCAGATTCTTAAATAGAAAAACAGCCTTGAGAGAAAACCTTTCTTGACCATGCTTCTTTCAGGCTGAAACTGCATTGTATTGACGCACTGAATCCACCCACAGAGTCCTAGCCTGCCTTTCTTGGCTGTCTCAGACGATCTCTCAGCAGGGAGGCAGTCCAGCATGCCACCAGCAGATAGGAGACTAAATAAACCGAGCTGATCAATCTCCCAGCAGGATGCAAACCAGACTGTGGTGAAACAGCATCACAACACAATCGAGCCATGGCTCTAACATGAAAACACTGCAAGCCCATCTGAGGTTGGGCATAATTACCATGAAGCAATCGTATTGTATAGCCCACACATCAAAGCAACCCATTGTCAACACTAATTGGTCCAGACAGAAAGAGGATACAGTGATGATCTACTGTGTCCAGGCTTTGCTAATGGGCTTTGGAACATCACAGTCATCTTTTTGACAAATTCTTCTGCTTGTATACAACTGGTTGTAAACACATTTGGTTCGCTGATGGACACAAAAACTAACTGCCAGCAATTTAGACAAAAAAATGAATCATGCAATTCATTTATGGAGCAAAAATGCCAAACATTTGTTGTTTCAGCGTCTCAAATGTGAACTGTTTGATATCTTTTTTTTTTTTTTTTTTTTTTTTTTAAATCAACAACACTTGATTAAAAAATAAATCCATACAAAAATTAAGCATCGAGTACTTGCCGACTTTGTAAACAGAGTTCAGGGAAGCAGAAAGCCCATCCTCCTTAAGTCATAGGCTTGAGCATAATTGATGGCCGCTTGATTCTCTGATCATTCCCTTAATTTCACGTATTTTCCTTGCCCAGGGCAAGGACTCCCTCTCAGCCTGTCTGAAGGAAAGCCAGCCCTCGCCCTGCCTACTGAAACCCTCCTCACTTCAAAACACACCCACTCTCACTCAGTTAGGACACAGATAAAGTGGCAGAGAGAAAAAAAGAAAGACAGAGGGTGAAAAAGAGGAAGGGGAAGCTGGTGCTGAAGAGAATAGAGGAAGTTGTAACCCCCTATGCATTAAAACACTTCCCCTCTGCTACTAACCTTAGTACGACTCATGTCTCCTGCACTCGAGTCCGGCTTGCCTTCTTTCTCTTCTTCTCCGGAGTGGTCCTCACTGGTCGGTTGGGTGCTGACCACAGGGGAAGGTCAAAGGTCAACTGTCAAGCGCTATCCAATTTCTCATTCTAGATTTGTACACTTCCTATCTATGTAATGACACATCTGTTACAGCATGAAACGGTAAGAGCGATGTGGAACAGCTTTCGTTTCTTTGTAGTCGGACTGTGCCTATGCAAAGCCGCGCTGCAGAAATACTAATTAGCCTGCACACTCCTCCCATGGCGAGGAAACACCCATTTGACTAGCAAATGTGAACCAAGTCATATGGAAATGCCGAAACTTGAAAATGGTGACTTCAACTGTGAGTCATGTGGCTAACACCTGTCAACTACAAATCTAGCATGGAGGGATACTTCATACTGCTTTGAAATAAGTCAGGATGTGGTTTGAGGCTCTGTGGTAATATCAATTTCCTGACTATGGAAACTTCTGTTTTGTGCCTCTTAAGTGGGATTCGCCAATCCAAAAACCACCAACTGAACAGGTGTGTCTGTGGATAAAGTTGTTTAGGTTTTATTTTCATAGGAAGAAAGGCAATCTAATACTCTGAAGAAATAAATACTGTGTTTGATACACTGGGCACAAACTCAGTCACCTCTCAGTCAGGGTAATGATCTCATCTCGTCCAGGTGATGTGCTGCTGGGAGGAAACATCTGGGCTGATGTGGGAGGGGTGTTACTAAGTGTGACCGTTTGGTCCTGTTCAGATGAGTTGCTCAGATTTTGGGCTTGACCACAGGAGGGAGGCTCTGCATTCTCTAGAGCTTCTGCATCTGTGGAGACAAGAGAAAAATGTGTGTAATGTATTTTTAATACCGTAGTCAAAGCACTCCAGTATTACAGCTCAGTGTGACCTGCATGCAAATTTTCTTTTTATTTAATGTAGTGTGAAATGAATTATCATCTTTTTTTAAACATCTTAGAACATTTACATCTCCAAGTAGTTCATATTAAAAGTAAAATAAGCAGTAATAAGTAAACAAAGGCTCAGTAATCAATTATATATAAAAAATATCCAGTTAATAAAATGTGTGTTGCAGTAATGCAGTCACTAAGTACATGATTTTACAAAGCAGTTAAGGCGTTTTACCAAAAAGACAACACAATAAAATCATCTTGCAGATTTAAAGTCTTCTCTCCTCTAAACAAACAGCAAACGTACCAAGTGAGTCAGGAAATGACTCACTCTGGTTTAGTTGTTAACGCAGTAGATGGACTAGCTGACAGTTGGGGGAAGAACAAAGTTCAAACAGAAAGACAGTGTGTGAGCCACATAGAGAATTAGAGAGAGAGAAAGAGAGAATTAGAGCGAGAGAAAGGTGGAGGTCTTACCGTTGTTCTCTGAGTGGAGCAGATCAGGGAGAGCATCCGCCTCTGGGTATCTAATGCTGACAGCTTGTGAGTGGGTGCTCAATGGCACTGCTGCTGCCTCCTCCTAAAAACACACACACACAAAATGATAAATATTCAAAAAGGGAAAGGGGTGAAAAGATCAAATAAGTAGCAAACATTAACCATGTAGCAAACAGCCGGCACACATTCAGTCAATAGAAACAAATCTTTGTCAGATGAGAAGACATTGCATAAGGAGTCATCAAAATCTAACAGCTGACAGACAGAACAAAGCATCTGTTCCATCAGTGATGGATTGTTGGAAAGACCCCCAATTAATGTCATCTTCATAGGAATTCAAAAGCAAACATCCCTTTCATACTGACTGCAGCTATGATAGAGTGTTTAAATTAGTTTTAAAAACCTTGCAGGGATGAAATTAATTAAGCATTGCAGACCGCAAGAGAGCTGAAAGCATAACATCCAAAATCATGAAGTGTGAAAAGACATTGTGGTCATAGCTGTGTAATGTGTTGCATAGTGTAGAACATGTCTTATTATTTGGTGCAGAATTTATTTGAAATAAAGTTTACTTCAAATGCTGGTGCATGATCTATTCTTTTGCCAATAAAAGCAAGTCATTTCCCTTTTACCCCAGTGTGACCCGAAAGTTTCATCACTGTGATTCTATATAAGCAAGGGGACAGCTTAAGCAAAAGCAAGAAGGCAGCTGACTGTGAGCAGAGGCTGTAAATGATATGTGAAGAGCCATTTGGTAGGCAAATAGCAGTAAGAGGAGAAGAATGTGATCGGGAGAACGCAGAAGATTAGATGGTGGAAATAGAGAGGAAATGAAAATAACACATAAAGTGACAAACAACCTGTATAACTTAAAGCTACATGACTGTTTAAAGCCTTCCTTTTTGATGTAACGTTCAAGGACATTCACATACCCATCATTCACTTTCTGACCTCAGCCCTTTCAATTTGAACTTTTTCATTCCTATATGCGAGAGTGTTAGAACGTTGTTTGATTCACCAGAATCAGAACCAATCATTCTAGAGACAGAGGCCCTTAAAGTTGACCCATATTGGACCACCACACCGCCTAAAGACACAGATATCAGAAAGCCAACAAACAAGGCTATCCACAATTTCAATACTTTTGGGACAAAATAAATATGCAAATGATTGTTTTATTATCCATTTTGTTTTGTCTTAATATGTTATAGGGTAGACACTTCTTTACATCTCCGGAAGTTGTGGTCGCTATAGGTTGAGCAACAGCAGAAGTCTGAGTATATGATTGGAAGATCAGTCTTACATATGAAACCTTAATGTTACCTTTCTTGTTCTGTCTCATCACAAATATTTATTTGATTACATAGTAAAAAAGCAAGAGTCAGCAAAAACATTAAGATTTTTGCGTTCAATTTTGAAGCCACTGGTCCAGGGCTGATGATGCTTCGCTCATCTCATTTGGACTTAGACAGCTTCTTCAGCCTGTTGCTGTGTATGGCGACCCTGATTTGAGCACGTCAGCCTTATCAACCACGAGTTGGTTAGGATGTCGTTGCTTCCACCTGATGCTGCTTCAGTTTAAAGGATTATTTATGTGATGTCTGTCTTTGAGATGGCCCCCCATCTCCAGAATGGTTGGTCATTCTTCTGAATCAAACTACGTTCGACTCCTGCAAGTTTCAAGCTAGTTTTCATACAGTAAATAAATTAATAAAAAGATCGCTTTAATCCCCCTTGTAGTTAATAATAACTTCCCCCTTGTAGTTCATAAAAACGTCCTACTTCCTTCAAAACCACTATTAAGGAAGTGTATATTTATATACTATTCCCAGAAACACCAAAGATCTGTATGCAAAACAATTTTCTTTCTTTTTCTTTTTTTTTTTATCTATTAGGTCAATGTAAGCTGACCACCAAATCTGTTTTGGTACAGTAATGCTTCCTGCTGACACACAGTTGTATACCTGTCACACACCTGGCAGCTGCCCATTACAACAACAGTAATCTATTGTTTGCCTCTAAATAGGCAGAGATTCAATGTCTTGCTCAAGAGCACCTCAGTGGTTGTTGTTCAGGGTGCAGAGAAAACCTACAACTTTCTGAGCGGGTGTGAGTTAAAACCAGCGAACTCAGTCACTTATCTTCCAACTGTAACCTTGACAGTGCTGTGGTTTGGAGCAAGTCTCTCATCCTCTGTAGTTCATTTTACTCAATTTACAGTGCAGCCCTGCTATGATTAATCAAATAAAGTATTTTGAAACCATGAATTGCATAAAGTGTCACACTATTTGTTCAAATCCTTGATTCTCAAAATTGATTTTTAGCTTGTCAAACCAAGTTCTCCCCAAAGTCAATGCCAATATTTCAGCCCATTTAAGATAATGGACAAAGCTAAGAAATCCCTGTGAGGTTTATTTTTTAGCAATTTATTTTTATGCTTTTATGTTTTAATAGCAAGGTGATACCAACCTGTTTGTTGAAATGAAAAGGATTCTCATCCTTAGCAAGGGAATTTTTACATATTTTTGAATTCACTGCCCTAAGCCCCAGGCACATGGGTTTCAACAAGGTCAAACTGGTGTAATCGTCTGAAAATCACGTGTGAGCCAACACAAATTAATTTGGGCATGTGGTTTACAGAGATTGAAAGATGCTTTGAAGTTACATTCAGTGTAGCTATATCATTTAAATCTTGATACCACTCTAAAGAGGAGTAGTACTTTCCTTGAAACAGTAACACTGTTCTACGACTTCAATTAGCAATATCCTTCTCGAAATGAGGCCTTTGATGTTCAAGATGAACGTTGAATTTACTCCAATATGCTAGATGCAGCAACTGAAAGAAGTTAGCTTTATTATTTAGCTTAACTTTTGTGAAGTTTTCTAGTCAATGTTTTAAAGGAAGTAGAAAATAAATCGCTGAACTACTTCAAGACAATTGTCATCAAATTTGAGCTATTGTAAGAAAATATTTAGTAAAATATCAAGTTTTTTAGGGGTTAAAGGATAATACACCAAAATGTCACATCCAGTCACAATCTTAAATATGGTAAGCATCTTTCACAACACATATATACACATATAATACTTTGACAGGAAAATGTCATAATTCAATTTACCTGCAAAGACTGACAGTTCTCCTCTGGCTCTAACTCTGTGCAGGCTGCAGAGTCTGTAACAGATGCAGAGAAAGAGGTAAAAAGAGAAAAAATAAATATACATTAGGAAGAATGAAAGGAGGACAGAGGAGCCCGAAAAAAGAACTACACAAAGAAGCTGTTCATCAAAAACCCATAGCTTGTCCGCATCATGAACAGGGGTTAATAGCTATCCGAAAGCAACCCCACCTTTACCATAAAAGGTCAGGCCGTCTATTACGCAAGGCATTGAGTTGAGGGAGGGGCAGAGAGGTTAAAATACCATGCATGGCTAAGGTGGCATTAATGAACACATTCACATTCTCGTTTTCCTTCTCTTCCTGCCAGCCGCTCATGCAGGCAGAGGAATGGGGGATTACTGAGCTCACTTCGTGGCCTCAGACCGGTCGTACACCTGGCCATACAAGGGCCTTGAGGAAGAAGGGATTTCACACACTGTGTAGACACACACACACACTCACAACCTTTATAGAACCAGGGCCACAACAACCATAGAAGGCAGGGGTCTACTGCCAAGGGCCTCAGAGTGTGTGTATCCTTACAGTGAGCAAGTGTGTGTACTATACTGGTGCTTCAAGGGTGGCTGAGTGCCCTGTGACTTCCATGGATTACAGGGTGATAATACACAGTCTTTCACAGACGCACACAAATCAACACACAAAGACAATAACCGAGTCTGTAAGCCGTTTTCACCTATGTGAGTGAACTTCAAGTCACAGTTTAATGTTTAACTAGTTGGTCCGAGACTAAAAACGGTGCTTTTTGGCTTCACAGTAGGGATCTTAGAGTGTAGGAAAGACTAACGACTAAAATATTGCAGATTACAGTTATCAATACCAATAATGTGTATATTTATGGCCTACATGAGGTGTGGGTTGAGTTGATGTTCAATTTAGGCATGCATAACTCTAGACACTAATCTAGAGCTATGCATGTGGATAAAATGTTAGTACTTCAAAGTATGGTCTCAGTATTCTAATACAAAGAAGAAGCAGGATGTATTAGTTCACATTCTTGTTGCATAAAGTTAGATAGAGGCTTTTTTCTACTGAGTTGGATCCACAACTAGAAAGAGAGTGAGTAGGGGTCAGAATGGGGTTGCAAAAATATGAAACTATATTTAGCCCATTTGGCTTTGGCTTTATGAGGATTCAGTTAGCTCGGGGATAATTCTGGTGTATACCGGATTTTAAAGGGCTCAAGGAAGACTGCTCAGTTGCCAACTTTTCCTAAAACAGCTTTTCAAGATTTAAATCTGTTGAAAGCCAATTCATATTATTCATTAATAGTTAGAATAGTCGCTTAACAGTCTAAACTGTTGAGATGCTGGCTTGTGGTGAATATGTCCACCTTTGTGTTCCCACTCACCTTGACCCCCTCCTGTTTCACCATGCCCAGGCTGGGCGTCCCCAGAGAGGGCAGACAGCGGAGTAGACGTGTCCCTTACTTCTCCTTCTCCAGCTGTGTCCACCACCGTCCACTTCTCATCCACTTCCTCATCTTCACCTTTGACCGCTCGCCCGCCTTGTTCTTGGCAATTCCTCTCTGCCAACTCGTTCTTCAGGAAGTCTTGAAGGGCGAACTCCTCATCCCAGTCCAAGTCATCTCCAGGCTAAAAAAGAAAAGAAAGGGAAAGATGAGGTCTCAATGAAAAGAGTGAACTGGTGAGATGCACAAAACTAGCAGAGCGTGATTGAAACAAATTCCACTGTGGCAAATTCCAACTGGAGGTGATGAGGCTGAAGTTCAGCAGTTACAATAGAAAAAAAAAAAAAAAAAAAAAAAATACTGCAAAAGAAAAAGTCTAAACCTTCCAACAGAAACCCCTGAGAAAAAGTACTGGACACAATAACAAGTGTTTCCTGGAAAAATTCAAGCAAAGATCACAAAAAAAATAAACAAAACAGAGCTCACAAATCATATTCTCTTCTTAAAACTGTTCTTTTTTGCTGATTAACAAATCCAGGGGACATTTAATTCAATCTGTTCTTTTATAATTCAGAGCTATACTGCGTAAATGACTTCAAAGTAAAACTGCATTATTTTTTCAAAGCACAACTTAATTACTTTATGCAAATCCCTCTACCTCAGCCCCCAACTTATTGTGTTTTCCAGTAAAGACAACAGTGTTGTAATGGAAATGTTCAAGCGTGTCGGTGCATTTTGTGCGAGAGGCAGTGAGTAGGTGTGTGGTCGCATCTGATTTTGCGTCTGTGTGGGTACACGCTTCCTCTTCAGCCGCCAACTCGCACTCAACTCTCCTCTACCAGATACTCCATCTGTCTGAATATAGTATGAGCCATCACTGCTCACCAAGCAAACACACTGAAATCCAATGTTAATACATACAAAAAAAAACACATATGTAAATGGTTAGATTTTAATGTATTCGGAACCCAATATTTTCCTTCAGTGAACATTCAAACAATGTCGGTGACACTTGCTAACCTTCTATACTTTGTATGTACAATGTATAGTGACTACAGATAAAGATTAAAATATAACTTCTAAGAATAGTGAAAGCAAGTGGCTGCCGCTGTTTATTAATACAAGTCTATAGATTGAAGCTCCATGATCTAGCCCGCCCATCCTCCCCTTCCACTCTGACCTCTTCCTCTGGTGCAGGTGTCTGGCATGAGGCCTCTCTGCTGTCCTGAGGTGTCTTTAGCTGCTCCAGCTCCTCACACAGATGCCGCTTTTGGTTCTCCTGCTCCTGCACCCTGTGTGCAACAATACAAAAATATAGTTAACTAAAAACAGTTGAGGGATTTTAATTTGTTCAAGAAAAATGGGGAAGAAACATGCAGATTATCAAAGCATGTAATGTTCCAGAGACCTAGAAAAATATATTCACAGAGATCATAGAGAAGACAGTACAGTGGACATACTGTACCCAATTCGCAGGCCCATGCAGTGTCCCATTCTGTTGCCCAGGGTGACCAGCGCCAGTTCTCCGACTGGCCCAGTAACGATTTCTTCACTGCACTGTTTTGTAGATCCAGTCTCAGCCCGACCCTCTAATCTCAGACTACTCCGGATCTCAAATGTGTTCTACAACAAAACCCTGATCCTAGCAATGACTTGTAGTCCAGTCTTACTCTAAATGGTCTGCATTAGCCCAAATACTCCAAAGCAGGAGGTAGAACTGTAACGACAATTAGCCCAGTTTTCTTTTCTTTTTACCAAACAATATGAACGTTCCAGAGTTCACCCTGTCAACTAAACACCTGTAAATCCAACATGGACAGCCTGACCAGTTCTCCCTCTCTGGTCTCATAATGTACCACTCCAGCTCTGTTATATATCTGAAGGGGATGGCCGTCTCTATGAACACACGTACAAACGGACACACACACACACACACACACGGCTCAAGGCAAACCCATCACAGAGTCAGAATGAAGTCCAGAGTTGGCACAGACTCAGACCTAGTGAGGCGGGCCCTTTGGGGTCATTGAGGTCAGGATGATTGACAGGTCTTTTCCCCACTCAGCACAACTGACTGGCCAACTGAGACAGAGCACTGGAGAGCAGAGACACACCGACATTAATTAGTGTGTGGTGTTATTTCTACTTCTATAGATCTACTCTGAAAGCAGAAAAAAAAAAACATCGGTTGCATAAAATCCTCTGTAGTTCTGCTAAGTAAATCATTTTTATTAATTAATTGACGACAATGTGGAATTAAAGATCCTGAAAGCTCCACAAGCACCAACAAGCTTACAGAAACAGCTATTGGCTTGTTTGAACAAGAAAGGTCAGCTAGGCTAATCAGCTGACCTTGATAGTTAATTACACCCAGAATGCATTTTTATTCAGTTTGTAATTACACTGCTATATTAAAAAAAGCTTCTAGCTTTCTTACTTATTCTTAAGTCTTCTTCTGTGCGTCAGTATTACCTTACTTAGCCAGAAAATGAATTATTTAGCTCGGCCCACAGGGGTTGAATTCAACCAATGAGATCACTACTGCACAGGAGCAACTCCTCCTCAAAGAAAGAGTTTCCTACCTTATAGTCAAGTTGTCTTTAATAAACTAGCACAAAATCACTGCCAATCGGTTCTCTTTCACTTTTCTCCGCTCTCATACAAGATTTTCAAACAATTTTTCACCACTTACTTCAGCGTTCAGCAGCTCACATATTTCTGACTGCCCACTTATTTTAACTTCCACAGAGAGTGCAGACAACAAAGCCTTTCTCACCTGACTGAAAGGTGCAGGATCTCGGTGCGGGACCTCCTCATGTTACTGGCCATTTTGATCAGCTCCTTCTCCAGTGAGCCTGTGTACTGGGCCAGCTGGTCTAGGCTGAGGGCCCAGTCGGCCCTTCTCGTGTCCAGCTCGGCCTGCACCGTCTGTGGGAAGACAAGGCCGAGGGTCAGCCGCAGGGCCTCAATACCTAGGTGTGTTTCACACCTCCAAAAAGTTCTGACACCTAACTGTAACAAAATATTTCCATGTCAGCCGACAGAGCAAAGAAACAACAGAAGAACGACTGGTACAGCTCTGCTCCACTAATCGTTTCCATCTCATTTGCTACGTTTTCTGCTGTACGGCAGTACATGGCTAATGAATGCAGAGTGGCAACAATGCGGGAGGAGGGGGAGAGAGAGAGAGAGAAAGAGAGACCGAGAGATACAGAAAGTTGGAGTGAGGGAGGAGGGGAGTGGGTTGTGTTCACGGTACAACACACTGACTAAACAACACCGCTTGGACGGGGCCAGTTGGAGTTATATAAGTGAGACATCTCTAGAGAAGAGAGATGGTGGGTGGAAATGAGAGAACGAGCAGTGATAGAGAAAAAAAAAAGTGCAAAAGGTAGAGGTAGGGGAAGATAGAGATCACAGTACATCATTTCATGATTCATATATTTGAAAACAACTACTCCATTTGGTGCCCAAACAGCCTTTTTCAGCCTGAAATCAACCCATATGCAAACATATAATATTGATCAGACGCACTAACTACAGTACTCTGAAGCCGCTACTTTCGTAAGCTTGCATATAGTTTCTGGTAGGTCTGTAAAAATCTGACCTGCAGACTGGTGTCCGTGCCTGATGGCTGTGCGCAGTTGTCCAGCAAGCCTCTGGCTGTAGACAAGACAGAGTTGGTTTCTTCTGTGAAATCCTTTTTCTAAAGAGACAAAGAGGACGCATGTTGTGTAAAAGAAAACTTCAAGATGATTGTCATCTTTTAATGAACTTCAACAGGTCATCTAGTAAGGGAAGACCAACTCACTTAATGGGATTCCAAGCCAATTCTCAAAGTTAGGTCAAGTCTTAAAAGTTCCACTTATGGTAGAACACAATGTTATACTAGAGAACAAAAGGGATTGTTTTACAGATGCCAATTGCCAAAGATGCCACTGGAGTTAGTAAGGTAAATTTTAGTTCAAGTTCAAGTCAGGGTTTCACACAAACTTAATCACACTTACCAGTTTATTAATGAGGTTCTTGAACTCCAGAGCCATGTGTTCAGGGTTGGGTCCCTGCAGCATCAGCAACACTTCCCTGTCCAGCGTCTCATCCAACGTGGAGGCGAAGCTCATAGTGGTGGACAAATGGTCAACTACATGGGGAGCCTGCAAGAGTGAATTAAAACACTTTACATTTCAATTATTACAGAGAGGCTGGACTTTGCAAAGTACACAGCATGTGGAAAAACTGTAACTGATGTTCGGAATGTGCTTTGTATTGTGTGATATATTTTGGAAGTACAACATTGAGAAAAATCTTGCCTGTGGGCCTAGAATTTATCAGAACTGCAGAGGCACTATAAACTGAGATTACATAACATTGCAAAACTGTGAATGATGCATCTATGTAGGGTGCATTCCAGTCTATAAACGCATCATTTTGGCAGCTACAAGCAAGATGACAGAGAGATGCAGCAGCCGTAATACTCTGTCAGAGAATGAAACAGTGCGTACAGAGAAATCAGAATAACTGTCGGAATTAAGAAAAAAATTAAAGAAGGAAAATATTTATAAGAGATATGAGAATGAGAGCAAGATGGAGAAAGAAGAGAAAAAAAAGAGATCATAAAAGAAAAGTTGAGCAAGTGAAGACAGAGGAAGGGTGTGCTGCTGACCTCCAGTGGTGACTGTGCCATAGCCAACTCTGTCTGTAGGGATCCTGAGCTGTTCTGGTTCAAATGGTAGGCCACCGACAGGGACAGACCAGCCCTGTGGGAGACAGGAGGACGGGGGAAGAGAGGTAAGTAAGACTAAAACATACGAATAGCTTGTTATAAAAGATACAGTTTGAAGCTTAGAGGGTTTCTCTTGCATAAATTCATAGTGCGAAAAGTTGAAGATGACTTATCTCTACTTCCCTTTGCCCTTAATATTGCAGACTCCTTCACTCTCAGATTATTCTTGGTTCACTCACCCGGACAGGTCTGGGTGCATCATCTGCATCTGGGCCTCCATCTTGCTCTTGTCTGCCCTCAGCAGCTGGAAGCCAGAACAGAGAAACCAACATGACTCAATCCAAACCATTAGTTATTTAGAGGTTATCCCAGTTCCCCACCCTTTCTCCAAAAGAACAAATCTGTGGACTACAAGACCTGTGTGTGGAAGGACAGCAGGTCTCCAAAACCAAAATGCCAAGGAGGCACTTGCTGATAATTGTACCAACAAATTGAACACATCAGAGAATTGACTGTACAGTTAAAGTGCTGACATGGCAAAATTGATGTTTAACCTGTGTTAAGTTGAATATCATATTTAGCTCTAAACCCTTCTGGTATTTTCACCAAATATTCATATACATGTTGGAAAATAAAATCAAATAGTGGTCATTCTAATCCTATTCAAGTGTTACTATTTCCTAATTAAGAGTTATATATATATATATATATTTCTTCTGCAATATATATATTTTTTCTTCTGCAACTTTTTTTTAAAAATCTTTACATGAGGATTTTACATTGCTGCACATTGCCAATTAGAGAATCACTGCCTGATTTTCAGCAACTCATTTCAGCTAAAAAGTGGTGGGAGTAGACAACATTAATCACAAGAAGCAAAATAAAAAGGCTGCATTGGCATGAGGCAAAAAGATCAGAAACAAGTAAAAGCAGTAAGAGAGCATCGATGAGAAACTAGCGGGGGTTGTAGATGCGTGGAAACTGAAATAATGATATGATGTGGTGTTCAACCCACTGACCTCTGTGATGGAGGAGTATTCCTCTACTGTTGACTTCAGCTCGTTGATCTGTCTGCTTTTCTGTAAAAGAAAGTAAACAACACACGACCAGTTTGAGTTCTGTACTGAAACAGAAAAAAGGACAAGCATCTGTTCGCCGTCATCCAGAAATTACATTTTTTTTAATTTATTTTCTTTTACTTTCAGCAACATAATTGGTAGCTGCAGCGAAAATTATTTTACAGTGTTTCGCACTCAGCTGATGTTTTGCTGAATGGATTCAAGGAATTATATGTACAGTGATCAAAAGTATTTTTACAGTGACAGTTAAATGTATAAATAAGACATAGGGCACTGACCTCTAGTATCACAGCTTCCTTTAGACTAACAACAGCATCAAAAGATTGAATTTGCACCTGAGGACAGGGTAAGGAAAGTTACAGAAAGCACTGTACAATCATAGCATGGTCAACACAGTGATAAGAATCTACCTGAGACAGTTCAATGTGAGGAAGGAAAACAGTTATTTACTCAATAATGCCAGAGGGAGGGGAAGCAAGAAGAAGAGAAGGCCACTGAGCCATAGGAGTATGGAAAAGCGAAATGTGTTTTTGGCAGAACATTATGATGTCACAGAGAAGTTTATCTTTTCCCTTTTGGGGGATCATCTTCCCATCACTTCATAATTTCATCCTATTAGAAATGTGTATGATTTGCTTTATTATTAGCATATAAATTCTTGAGTCATGGTCCAAAAAGGATTTTTGAGTCCACAGTGAGTTCGAGTTGACAGTTGTGCAAAATGTGAAGAAATCCCCCCCAGGCATTCCTGACATATTGCTTTCATGTGAATGGAAAGAACACTACAAAAAGAGACATAGAAGAGATAGTAAAGGTACCTGAAGGTCAGTGTTAATGTCACACAGCTCTGTTATTCTCCTCTGAAGCTCGTCTGTCTCCATGGTGACCTTGAAGTTCTGTGGAGCCATCAGAGGGGAGTTAAGGCAGCTGGTTGCATCCTTTTACGTACAAACTTGTAATAAAACGCTCTCTGTTAGTTATCTATAACTTGACGAGCACTACTGATTCACTGTGAAGTCAGTTCATTGATTTTACTGTCAACTCCTCTGACAAAGGGACTTTTTGGACAGTGGAATACCTCTTCCTGAAGACAAGCGATCTTGGCAATAAGACTCTGGTTCTCTCTCTCCTGAAAATAAAAAAAAATTAAATAAATATCAAATATGGAAACACATGCTCAGTCCAACATGTTCTTCTGTATTACATTCTGATAGCTTCAACATTCGGTATTGCTGACATGGCTCTATTATCCTGCTTTGAAAGGCTAATTGAATGACAAGCAATTTTTCATCGAAACAGGGTTTACAACAGTTACCGCTTTGAATATATTTCAGCTGCAACTGTCTAAACGGGGAAAAAAAACCTTGTAACAACAAACTAAAGCTTTCTGTATGCACTGAAGCATGCAAGCAGAATGCATTTCATTGATCAACTTTGTGCTGCCTGAGTTTGACTGACCACATGTTTGCTGTGTGCGGAGGCACGAGCTCTGCCTTCCTCCGTACAGCTCAGAGTGGCCTTCATGTCCTCCACCTCCTCCTTCAGCATCTTCTTCTTCTGGGCCAGCTGCTGGTTACTGTGAGAGAGGACAGACAGATAGAAGTCAACAAAACCATAATGTGCTGCATTGAATCGGTGCTGTGTATTTACATGCAAGTGCTTCTTACACTCTGGCCTGATTGCGTAGCTCCTCATTCTCCTCTGCCAGCTTCTGGTTGCCATCCTCCATGGCCTCCACCACCTGCTTCAGCTTCCTAACCTCCTCCTGGAGCTTTTGGTTGCTCATCTGAAGGTCAGCAACACAATACACCAGCTCTGATGTCTCACTGAGGAGAGAAAGAAAACACACACACAGAAAGGGTTTAAATTGGGCGGAACAGAGCTTAATGGAACCTCCTGACATCCAAATTGCACCTGCTCTCATACTTTTGGCTTGAAACATCCACTTTCAGACACGGTCTTCCCCTAACTAAACAAATGCAGGATGTAGGCTCCTTTTTACATGACTTTATTAAATAGCTGGGCATCATAAAGCAGCAAGATCGATGCTTGTGTCTCCAAACTGTGACTGGGCACAATTTAAGCATATGACTCAGCAGCTGTTATTAATTCTATGGCTGTATTGCATAGGCCGAAGCTGAATTTATAAGGTTCACATAGGGCTGTCGCAAAAAATAAACTTTTTTTTTTAAATTTATTTTCTTTACTTCTGCGAATATTCGGTTCATAGCAACCAGGTGCAGCCAAAGTGTCTCAGCCGAAAAAACCCCAAAACACTGCGCCTCATTGCCTTAAACGATAAGAATTTAATTTGTTTTATAGCAGTCATCTTTGTCATTTAAAAAAAAAAACAATATACCTAATTATAGCCTAACAATAAAGCATATTTTTAAAGCAGCCTTCAGCGAGACAGCCCTACGTTCATATTCAATTTGACTTTTTTACGATAACTTAGGTTGCGTGTCCATTTTTATTTTAATTAAATTTTTTTATTAATTTACACTGGAGCCAAAACTATCTACATGATTGTTGTACACAAATGGGAGACAGGCACCTGTATTAACAGGCATTCGAAACCCGAACATACCCGACCCCCCTCCCCAACCTAATTGGACAAGGGCTCCCCCTGCTCACAAATCACAATTTAACCCTTGCATATAGGCTACTACATATATGCTACTTAGCTTTATAGATCAGGGGCAGGGCAGGTCATACAGTACATACAAATAAAAGGTATACTATTGCTTATTTATAAAAACTTGTACACACTCACTTATTCACATACATCACTTACAATTCTGCTCTGGATGCCTCCCCTCCAAAGGCCTCCAAACTTCCTGAGGTCATATTGAGCAGCATGGACCTCTTGGCTAATACACACACGCAAACCAAACACACAAAAGTTAGTCAAACTCCAGGTCTCAACAAAATCAGATGCATATACAATACAAGGACATTAAAAGCACACTCACCAGAGAGGCTGTCCCTGAGCTTGACTGAGTCCTGAGTGATGTCATCTATTGTCTCTTCCCTGAGATACAACAGAGGACATGAAACTTCAAAATCAAGTATTTACACAATGTTTTTGTAGGATTTGGCAGTCATGTACCATGCCGTTTCTTTTAGACTCCTAAAAACATGTTGAAATGATTTGTTAAACTGTTTAATTTTTGGTCCCTGGCTATTGTGCACTAAACTCTCAGCTCGGTCTGAAACTCTTCCTCTACATGATGTACAAACAGACTGAAGCTGTGCTGCAAAGAGAGCTTGCCTGCTGGTGCACAGTCCTTGCTCATTTGACAGTTATAGTAGTGTATGGTCAGCTACCATTATTTTAAAGCATGCCTTCAACCCACCTTTGATGCAGGGACCCTTTGATCTTGTCAGTAACTAGATGATTCATCACCAAGATTGGACCTCTATCACATCAGTTGCAGCCCAACAAAGACTGAAGACCCACATATCAGGCCAATCTTTAAACACCAGAACATGATGGCTAAGAATCTCGCCCAGGCTTGTCAAATTGTGACCACTTGCATAAGAGATAAATAAATAAATATACTATTTATAATATGAAATATTTTGACTTTCAATTTTAAATCCACCATCTGTGTCATATCAAACTACACCAGACGTTTTAAAACACACTTTTCATATAGATCCGAGAGCTCAGTTGATAATGACGCAGAATTTCCTCTGAGAAAACAAATACACGCGGTTAAAGATGCACACGGCTGAAACTATGGGAGAAACATTCTCACCAGCAATCTCCCATCTGATGCATAATCCGCCTACACAATATCTACTTGCATAACTCAAACAGAATATATGAGTTGCTCTTCCAGGAAAGAATAAAAAAAAAAATCCCAGGACTGATAGAGATGGTGCAAGCTGTCTTAGCCTTTAAATGCCACATAAGAGAGGTTGGAAACTCTGCAACTACAAATGTGAAGAAGAAACAAGAAAATGTCGAGCAAATTAAGCAACTAATTTAGTCATAGTGCAGATATTGATTAGAAAATTAGCCAACACAAAAAAAGACAAGAAGAAAGCATTTTTCAAAAAGTTAAATTTGGTCATAAATGAAACAAAACATCACACCTTTTGTCGCCATTCACTTCCACAATAAGTTAAATCAATAACCGCAAAAACTATTTATTTACCATTGCCACGTCTATAAACTTGAAATCTCTTAAACTGTGCCAGTTCTCCCACTTTGAAGTTCAATTTGTAAGTTTCTAAAGGTTATCTGTAACTGTCACACCTACAATTTAAAATAGGTGCTCTAATAAAAGCTTGACTTTGTACCAGGATGTTCCCTCACCTTAAAATTCCCATTTCTAAAGAAAGGAAGGATCAAATGCATAAGTTATCAATATTTTGGAATAAACCCCCCTATTTCAATGTCTGCTTTTCAGTACCCGTTGTTGCGGCAGTCATCGATCCACTCCTTCATGACGGCGTGGTAAGTATCCAGGTCAATAGAGACGTCTTTGTGTTCTGGATCGAGCATGTTGCAAAGGTCTTCTAGTCCGCTGTCTTCTGAGGTGCGACTTGTGGTGTGCCGTAGGTAGTCCACAATGTGGGACACGTACACTCTACCTGAAGGATTACAGGTACACAGAGACGCTCAAGAAAAATATCATATGTCATCACGACACCAGCCACTTTTATCACGTTACAACTGTCATGGTTAATAAATTATAAATCGCACTTCCCCTTAATTTCTTTGGTCAGTTATAGGCGAAGTTACCATAGCGACAGTAATAATTCTGATAACTTTTTATTTATTTCATTTCTCAATGCTGTTTTTTTGCTTTTCAAAAAGATCTACAGCATTCATATCATAATCCCACCAGTATTCTTAACTGTGGACTAGTTTTCTCCACTCTGACAAAAAAAAGCATTAAAAAGGACCACATCTGTCAAATCTCAAATATCTCGCAAAAACTCCTTCACTGGCAATGCTCCATGTACTGCATCTTCTACAATTTTCACAGGTTTACATTTGATAATATTCCCCAAAACTGTTTCTATTTCATCAACAACAAAATGTAACACTAAGCTGAATTAGACAGAAACCAAGAAGACCAACTACTACAATTCATTTTATTAATTTTTTCACTTTCAATACCAGCGATGGAAAAACCTATAATTTTCAAAAATATTTTTGCATTAAAAATAGACCCAAAGTGGGTTGAGGTAGATAGAAAGAAATCACCTGAACAGCACAAACATTAGACGAGTCTGCAACTCAAAAACGGCAATCTTCATCTTCAAAAATTGTATTACAAAAAAAGGAAGACCACTTGGTCTGTCCGCCTTTAAAGATATACTTATAACATATCCCATAACTCTGCTGCACAAGATGGTTCACTCCAGAAAAGCATTTTAACTGTTGAGAGAACACTCTGCATGGATGAGAAAACTTTATAAATGGAAGAGATTGTGTTGCCAATGCTAGGAGGCACAAAAGGAAGACGCAGACAATTCTGATACTGTGTGAACTGAGGGAATTACTTCTGCCTTCTACACAGAAAAACACACATTGTACTCATTGAAAAGTTATAATTAGTAATTGGGCTGCTGCATTTAACTTGCTTGAAGGCAAAATGCTGGACCGTGTGCATTTGTGTGATCGTACCTCGGCGCTGGGTGTCGGAGGCATGGAAGATGGTATCAAGCAGATTCTCCTCACAGATCAGGCCGATTTCTGCCATATTCTCCGTCTTGTTTTCAGAGGTCATTGCGGATCCTGAGTATGAATATGCATTGTAAAAAACAAGGAACAAAGAGTGTATTGAGTTGCAAAGCAAGCGCATGATGCATTTTCAGACAGAAACATTAACAACTGTAACAGTGTGATAAGCAGACATACCTTCTGTTACAGAGATGCATAAACAAGTTGGTTTGAGGCTACAGCTAAAACTAGCTACTGGGCCCTCCATTAACCCTTATTTGTTCAAACACAATGACTTTAGTTTTTTTAAGCCGGGAGACAACCTGATCCCAGGTTTGGCATTGGTGATTTGAATAAACATTTAAATTTAGGAATATGGACACAGAAGAGAAATAATGTAGATTTTGAACTAGATATTGACAGGAAAAAACAAGAAAAAGGGAAAACTAGGATCCTAGGGCTACTGAGGCCCCTTTAGTTTTGATACACTTTTAAGCAGTTACCACCTGATTCCGTTTGGAAAATCAAATGTGGGTAAATAAAAACGTTACTTCGCTCCCAAGACACAAAACTGTCCAGAATTCAACATTTCAAGCACTTCATGCTGGTGCCAATATAAGACAGCAGACTGAAGTTTAGTTCAAATAATCCATTTGTTTACGAATAAACCTTAACCCAAGCTTTTCAACCGCATCTTGCATTTCAAATCAGTGGATGGAGTTTGCTAAGCTAACTGAAAATCTCCATCTATTGATAAAGACCATGAAATGAGGCTGAAAGCTCTGGGGGGGGAAAAAAAGCTTTTATGTTCCCATTTAATCCGTTTTGTATTTGCTACAAGAACACTGCTACAACAACCTGCACATCCCAGCTGGCCCGCATCCATTCCTTCCTACCTACCTCCATCTCCCATAGACAGCCTTTTCACAACCAGAGCCGGGTAGGACAGCTCACACTCTGTCGAGTTCCCCTTGTCCGCTGAGCAGAAGTTGAGGTTGTAGGAGAGGGTGCTGTTGTTCGGGGTGAAGGTACAATTCAGAGGCGGGCTCCTGCTCTGCCTCTCGGGCTGCACCGGCTGCGTTCCTCGTGTGAATGTAAAGTAAGGGGATTCTTTGGACGGGCATGTTGGCGTTGAACAATACCTCTGCAATGTCTTAACTTGTCTTAAATCACTCCCATCGGCACCTCTCCTCTCACCTAGAGTGCTAGTGATAGCGTATGTGATGTTAGTTGGCATGGGGGGTTTGCATGCTGGGGTGGACAGAGGAATAGAGGGACCCAGGCTGCTCCTCTGGGAAGCTGCAGTACCCATCCCTCTCCCCTTCTCCTTCTCCTTCACTTTCTCCTTCCCCCTCTCGTCTCTGTGGGGGGTCCCTTTCTTCAGGATGGTTTCCAGGTTGTGCCGGAGGCCACTCTGTGGGCTGTCGTAATTGCTGGAGGACAGTTTTGGAATCTGAAAAGGTGAATTGGGCTCGCGGTCACCACGCCACTGAATGGTCTGCAGTTTGCGGCAGATGCTGTCCACAGGGTTGTGGCGCCGATTCGACTGGGGCGTGTGAGAGTCCATGCTGCTGATGGCAGGGCTGCAGTGCTGGGTTCAAGGCTAGAGGAGAGGCTGAAGTCTGAGGAGAGAGGAGCAGGGAATATTAGTCTTAATATTAGGTTAATTGCATGCAAAGTTGGTTTAATTGACACAAAGGAATATAGAAATATTAAAATATATAATGAGAAAAAACAAGGTTATTCTGTTGATAGTCGACCAACACCTCTCATGCTCTGGATAACTGGCATATTCAGTCTATACTGCTTTCCATGGTTGGATTAACGCCAAAGTTAGAAGCAGTAAAATAAACAGGTAAAGCTGCACTGTAGTAACACAATAAATGTCCGGCATACAGAGAATAATTGGGAATATTTGAGACCAATATGGAGTAGCATGATATGAAAAATGACAGCTATGGTATAGCTACCCAATGCAAAATAGTTATTATTAGTTCCAAGATTCTATGGCCATCATAGTCAGGAGTTTTTTTTTGGTTGTGAACTGTAAAAAAAAAAAAAAAAAAAAAAGCATGAAGCCAGAATGGACTGAAGAAAACGGAGGAATAAACTGGGAATCAATTGTCAACCTGCCTAAACCACACACAGCTCAATCAAAGGGACCAGACACGAACATATGAAAGGAGTCCAAAGAAATGACTGCTCATGCAAAACAGTAGATATGGTTTAATCCGGTTTTCCCAACGTGATAAGATTAAAGCAAAAGTGGTCAAATTCAAAAGGACCGCCTCGAGCTCCAGGTGCGCAAACGAGGTAATTAAGTCAAGTTCGCTTTAAAACTTTAAACAGTCGTATTTCAGAAAGTAGATTTCATTTTATAATACAACTCCCACCTTTAGAAATAAAATGTAAACTGGATATCACAATTAATTCTATGACAGTATTATTATTATTTTTTTGGATAAGCTACCCTTTGAGAAAAAATTTAACAAAAAAGAAGCTTTAGAAGCCAACATTTTAGAAGGATTTTTTTTTTTAATTTAATTGCTCAGCGACACGAGCGCAAATGTATTCCCATACAAAATAAAACGCACCTGAACACCAAGTCTAAAACAAAGACACGTCGTGTTACTGTCTCGAGTAGAATCCAGCATAATATAGTTGTTGTTTTACCTCGTGCAGCTTGAGAGAGCAAACATCCACGTCGAAATGTTTGGTTAACTGTTAAAGACCACGCGAGAGAGCACGCGCACAGGTAGTTTCAGAGCTCGAGACAGAAATAGGTAAAAAAAAACCTGGTGGGTGTTCACGACTTTAAAGAATAAAGCAGCATCTCCCCCCCGCGGCTTGAAGGGGACACTGCAGCTAATAATAATAATAATAATAATAATAATAATAATAATAATAATAATAATAATAATAATAATAATAATAAAATAATAATAATAATATAATAATAATAATAATAATAATAATAATAATAATAATAATAATAATAATAATAATAATAATAATAATAATAATAATAATAATAATAATAATAATAATAACAATAATAATATAATAATAATATTAATAATAATAATAATAATAATAATAATAATAATAATAATAATAATAATAATAATAATAATAATAATAATAATAATAATAATAATAATAATAATAATAATAATATTAATAACAATAATAATAATAATAATAATAATAATAATAATAATAATAATAATAATAATAATAATAATAATAATAATAATAATAATAATAATAATAATAATAATAAAGCCTTTATTAGTCCCACAATGGGGAAATTATTTCTCTGCATTTAACCCATCCCGGAGGAGCAGTGGGCTGCAATGAAGCGCCCGGGGAGCAACTTGAGGTTAGGTGTCTTGCTCAAGGACACCTCGGCATGTTGCCGGTAGAGGGGTTTGAACCACCGACCACAAGCGCTCTACCTCATGTGCCACAGCCTCAATATACCTCAATATAAAAAGCCAATGTTGAATTTTATATTTTTTGGGATTATACATTTTATTACTCAGTCAATTAAAGACCCTTTTTAGTGTCTCAACTACAAATAGCCAACTTCCCTCCACACTCACTGAGAAAGTTCCGTATTATAGTGATAATCTATAAAATAAATATAAAAAACCACACCCAGTTAGACAGGTATAATGATACTGAGCCACTGGCGTACTTCTTAGCAGTTCAGTGTCACCATGCCAGGGGGGTGTTGAAATATGAATGTGTTGTAATTTGCATGCGTGGTGTCGTGACAGCACAGTAATGGGACTGGTTTCAACCTGAGCGAACTGTAAGCGGTTTACGGGAGACGTGACGGTGCACAGCCGCTATAACTTTCACCAGCCACCCCTGTGTCAGACGTCTCTCCTGATTTTAAGGTAATTTATGCAACAATATTGACTCCAAGATTAAGTGTGCGTGAGTGTTGGGGATTAATATATTGGTGACGCAGGATGTGCGTAAATCTGGCAGTATGTGTAGCTGCACAATATTAATAATTGATATTACATCATCCAAATTACAGATGTTTTCAGACACCTTAATGTGCTCTGTGGACGATTATCATGCAATGTCAATTCTTGGACTATATATAATGCCATATGTAGTTTGTGAAGGCCAATGATACACAGTGATTCCATCACAAGGCCTATTTATCTAAACACCTGCATTTAAACATGTGTTTGATAAAGTATAAAATGTGTCTCTTGTTATACAAAGTGATGGAAATCATCAAGTTTAGCAACAAAAATAAGAAAAGCATGATATTATCAATAAAAAGTCCCACATTCACATTGAGTTCATACTGAACTGATGGTGTCTTCTTAGAGAAAAATGTAAATGTACAATACTCAGAGCCCACAGGGTCCCTACAGCAGTTTTCAAGATGACTTTTATAGGAATATTAGTTTGCAATATTTTGTTATGATGCAAGGAATGGAAGTTTAGGCTTTCAGCATTTTTAAACCCTTCAGGTGAGACCTTCCTTCTCCAATGTAAACTCTGTTAAGCGTTTGTTAAGTGATGAAGATATGTTTGAGTTTGTTATTGAAGAAAGGAGTCTTTTTTTTTTTTTTTTTTTTTTTTTTTTACATATTTTGTTTGTTTGTCAGGCAGGCAGCCACATTTCCACCATCTCAATGGCTGACGGCGGCATTCCAAGCTTTAAGGTATTGAAACAAGTTAGTTTGGTTTGTAGAATACATGGTGTGCTAGACTTCAATAGGTGTTAGTTAAGCCTGATGTCTGAATGCCATTATGATTTATGAGCACATACCCCCAGTAGCTGCTCCAGCTGCAGCATCTTGATGATTCCGTGGCTTCCTGACACCTAAAGAAACTCCCTGTTGCTCCACATAGAAGATACTTCAGCACTGCTTCTTATCCTCATGGTGCCAGGAGCAGGGATGAAAGGCCTCGAGAGCCACAGTCATCCAGCAGTGTTCTTATTGTGACAGTAATGACATGAAAAACAAATCCAATGGGTATTCCAGCGCTTTAAAAAAAAGTCCACTTGCTGTCAACCTGAGCGAGCCTTTCTAAACTGTTCAATTTAGCGCTGGACCTTTATTTAAACAGAATAATGTCCATATTGTAGCCATCTTTTAGGGTTAGGAAGGACCAGATCAGTTTCCACCCCCGTACTCCAGCAGCCTGCTCAGCAGAATCCACTCACGCTAAGTAGCTGGAGCTTTGCTTGTTTTCTGACCCTGAATGCAGTAGACAGCAGGCTCAGGTAGAGATTAGGGTTGACGTGCAGACGCACACACCCACTCAGACGCACATCAACAAAGATGAGGGTTGGCTTTGGTTTGGAGAATGGAGACGGGCATTAGCAGAGAAGACACACGTTTAGAAAGGAAAGGAAAAGATAATCAGAGACAATAAAGAAAAAGGCCAGCAGAAAAAAAACTTTCACACAGTGTTGTACTGTGGTAGCCCGTCACTTTCCAGTACTGTAATCTGGGATTATGTTGCAAACAACATTCTGCACCATGAGAGAGGGGATAAAGAGCCAGTCTAATCCCAACCAAAAGGAACAGATAAGAACCTGACTGGCAGACGAGAACAATGTGTCTCTTTAGGTGAAATGATCAGATAGTTCAGTGTTGCAGAACAGCAGGAGAGGACGCCACTTGCGCTTGATAAATATGACGCATAATATTTCTCAATTTGCTTTTCCTGAAACGCCACAAAGGTTGCAAGTAAGGACAAATAAATGATGCAGAGACTCGATTTAGATCAAAGTCCCTCAATGCTAATTTGATGCAACCTTTGACCTCTGAATTGGGTAGTTAAGATAGACACTCTGATTTTGATGACAGTTTCTTTCTGCATGTCTTTGTCTCATTCATGTTACTGTGTCACTGGTGTGGTGTCTGGTTTTGCAGTAGTACGGTCACTGTGTACTGTGTCTCAGGTTGCTTGAAGCTGTCTTTGAATTAGCCTGTCCTACAGCGACCCCTGCTGGCCCATCACCGATTGCAAAACAAACTAAATAACAGGAAAAAAGTGATTTTTTTTTAAATAAGTCTGACGAATAAAATTCCCTAATGCTGTGCATGGCAGGCACACTAAATTAATTTAAAAAATGTACATTTTTTATTTCGATTGTCAGCCATCTGTGGAGATGCTGCCAAAGTAAAGGTATTGTTTCCAGAATGGAGAACTCTGGGACCTCAATGTCACATATTCACATTTTTCCTTTAACGTCTTGATTTTCTCTGCTGTTCTGTGCTGTGACCAGGCAGCTGACCTGGTTATCGAGCTGTCCTCCACTCCAAAGCCCAAACGGGACGACCCTGCCTTTGGGAACGTCTTCACTGACCACATGCTGACCATAGAGTGGAGTGCGAGTGAGGGCTGGCAGGCTCCGCTCATCAAGCCCTTTGGGAACCTGTCACTCCACCCGGCCTGTTCGTCACTACATTACGCCATACAGGCAAGAAGCATTCAGACTAACTTATACCTTTTAGCTAAAATGGATTTGATATGTTGTTTCCTGTTACATTCTGTCAGGAGGCTTACTTGACTGGTCTTGCTGCTATATAAGGAGTTTAGTCATGGTAGGGCAAAATAAAAAAGTCTGGATGATGGTTTCAGCATATTCAAAACACAAAAAGATCTAACTAGTTACAGCACTCAATGAAAATATGAAGGGGAACATTTGCAAAATATATATATTTTGAGTATTTAAAGCATTTCATCACATTGCCCCATTTGCACAATGGATGTTTGAATACACAGAAACCAACTCAATTAGATTCTCAACTAGTAAATAACATTGAGGACACTAAGGTCAGAAGGTCGTATTTTTTCTGGGAATTAAAGTCTTTTAGCGACCTGGTAACCCATGGTGATTGATTTTCAGCTTTTTCCATTGTTGAATTTGACTACTTATATGAATTTGACTACTTATATGACACTTTTACTAAATAAATAAATAATTGTTTGAATTTATTCGCCTGAATTCTATTCCTGACAGCATGGAGAGGTTTTTAAAACAGACCTTGGTTTTGGGAAAAAAAACTGCTTTATTTTATGGGCCTATAACTTCCTAATCATTTCCTAGTTTCCTAATGTAGTAGAGTTTACACATATTTGTTGATTTTTGGAGGAATTTCTTTGAAATAACTGTAAATGAAGAATAAAATATATTGAAAAACAGTATGATTTCTTTGAAAAGCAGAGCCTTTTTTGGTTACTTGGTTGGATGTGGTTGATGTATGAGGGTGTTGGTGAACTCATGACCTCAGTATATTTAAAATCTTGACAACGGCCCTGATCTCAACCCTCTCCTCTTCTCATCAGCTGTTTGAAGGGTTGAAGGTGTACCGTGGGGATGACAACCAACTGCGTCTCTTCAGACCAATGCTAAACATGAGCCGCATGTCCAACACTGCCGAGAGAGCTTGCCTACCCGTAAGATGGATGTGAAGAAATAATGGTTCTCCCACTCCACCTCCTCTCTGCTCATCTCTCCCTTTCTCCAACTCCACTTCCTCCTCCAGGCCTTTGATCAGTCAGAGTTTCTGGAATGTATCAGGCGACTCGTAGAGCTCGACCAGGACTGGGTTCCTCACTCAGACTCAGGCAGTCTGTACATCAGGCCGACATTTCTTGGGACTGAGGTAAAGAGGATAGCGAGGGGTTGAAGTTTACGTGGAGACAGACGGTTATGTTCTTTTTAATTAAAGACATTTAATATTCATTGCTGTGTGTTTACGTGTCCATGGCAGCAATCTCTGGGTGTAAAGAAGGCTGCCAATGCCTTGCTGTATGTGATCTTGTGTCCAGTGGGCTCATACTATAACAGTGAGGCAGGATGTCTGTCCTTGTGGGCCGACCCAAAGTACACAAGGGCCTGGAAAGGAGGGACCGGAAACTTCAAGATGGGAGGGTGGGTAGAAGCGTACTGCATGTATGTTTTGGTTCTTATTCATTGATAATCAATCATTGCACTTAACTACGGTTGTGTAAGTTGCAAAACAACGATTAAGCTTTTCACAGTTCTGCCCCAATTAAGACATAAAATAATTTTGTGTCTGCACAGTCTTTCACTGAATTCAAAAATATAAAAAGTGCAAATGTTTGTTGTTGTGGTTTTCTGCAGAAACTACGGGTGTTCTTTGTTCGCCCAGTATGAAGCAGCGGATCACGGGTGCCAGCAGGTGCTGTGGCTGTACGGGGAGGACCACCAGATCACCGAGGCAGGCACCATGAACATCTTCCTGTACTGGATCAATGAGGATGGAGGTCAGTTGCACTACCAGAACCGCACAGGCTGTTGTGTTGTGCTGTAGGTAAAGGGGTCAAAGGGGTCAAAGGGGTCAAAGGGGTGATGGTTCAACTTCCATATGCACCACACATTCAAACAGTGTTCACACTCATGATAAGGTTATTTATAGTTATGTGCTGTAGATACAAAACGTTTTACAGACATAGCTCGACTGGCAGAATGATGTCACTAAAACATAATTGCATACAGCATCACCAGTAATAATAGTAGTTTTTGTTAAGGTTTTACTTTGTTCTATTATTTACTTTACTATTTTTTACAGAGGAGGAACTTGCAACTCCACCTCTGGATGGCATCATACTCCCAGGTGTAACCCGACAGAGCATCATGGAACTGACCAGGAAATGGGTGAGATAGACAAAAAGCCATAAAGGTCACCATGCATGGATAAATATTCCAAATGAGTCATCACATTTCCTCTGGTCCCTCTGTGCCCAGGGGGAGTTTAAGGTGACAGAGCGCTACCTGACCATGAGCCAGCTGTGCTCCGCTCTGAAGCAGCTGCGGGTCAAAGAGGTATTTGGCTCGGGTACTGCCTGCATGATCTGTCCCGTTGGACACATTCTTTACCAGGGAGAGGTAAGAGAGAGCAGCAGACACATTGCTTGTATTTAATCCAGTTTACCAGTTTACCATTGTATATTTAATTTAATTGGAAAATATTTTCCTAAAACAATTCATTCTTTTTTTAAGTAGCCTAATCTCAATATGAACACAGCCATGGACAGAAATTTAAATCAACTGCAGAGTGTACTCTAAATAGTTTATATTTATGTGTATAATAATGTATGCTTTATGCATTTTTTAGAAGTGCTTTTATTAGTTTTCTTGTGGAGAGAAAAGATGAGATGATCAATAGCAGTAGGGCCTATCACACTGGTACATATAAAGCTACGGACTACAACCGTTTAGCTTAGTTTAGCAAAAAGACTTGGAAACAGCTGCCCTAACTCCGTTCAAAGGTAAAAAAAAGAAATTTGTAACATGCCAGCCAGCCTATTTGTGGCCGGGAGCCAGATTTCTGCTGGTTTCTTAGCAACTGCATAGTGATGACCAGAGTTCAGGAAGTGACGGATCCTGTCTCCTTTAAAGCATAAAACCATTAAATGGCACAACTTTTCATTTATACACTTCCTTTTATGTCAGAATAAACCAATGAGATGTGACGTGTTAATAAGCGAGCTTTGTAGGCGCTGGTAGGCAGACTTTATTACCTAAGGATAGAACCAGGCTAGCTGTGTGCCCTTGTTTCCTGTCTTTATGCTAAGCTAAGCTAAACAGCTGCTAGCTAAAGCCTCAGTCTAAAACTTGAAGACTTCCCACTTTGCCCTCTCATCTTCTGCTTCATGATACCTTAAAGGAAGTTGGACTTTGTATCTAGAGCCTCCTTTAATTTCAGTTAAAGAGTAAAAAATGTCATATTAAAAACTGATTTTACTGTATAGCAAAGTTGCATGTGAAATAAGCTTAGAACTTTGAAGACTGAGGCTGTGTGTCTCTTGTGAGCACATAGACAGTTTCATCTTTAGAAGGTTGTAAGAACCTGGTGGCTCCTTGCTTAATAGCATTATATAATAGCATTCACATGATTTATATTGCAACAAGTCGATTCTCAGAGCCAATAAAATTATCAAAATTGTTTGTTTTTGTGTGTCTCAGAACTTGCACATCCCCTGTCAGGATAAAAACTCACAGTTGGCTTCACGGATAGCAAAGGAACTCATGGACATACAGGTTGGTCCATGCACAGACACACCAATGCATGCTTGCATGCACATATACAGACAGACAGACAGACAGACAGACAGACACACACACACACACACACACACACACACACACACACACACACACACACACACACACACACACACACACACACACACACACACACACACACACATCCAACAGATGTTCCTCCCTCTATCAGTAACAGCTGGTTGAACATCTGTGTTCTTTACACTCCTGTCACCCTCAGGACTCTATTTCCATGTGGTAATAGGTAACTTGAATTAAGTATTCAGTGATATGGTTGTAAGAGATGGAAGTGCAAGTGACAGCAGATTTGGTACCAAATGACAATGCCTAGAACATTTATACTTTGTGACATGTCTGCCCAATAAAACAAAAAGTCAAATAAATAGAAATGTTTGCTCACTAAATTGAAAATATGGTGAAAGAAAGGCAAGACCCAGCAAAAACTAATATTGACTTATCTTGCATCTCCATAACTTAATTACTTGACTTCTATCTCAGTGGTTATTATGTAACTCAATGAGATCAAAGTATTAAGTTGTTATTTCTTTTAACAAACCCCCATTAGTCCTCATTGTACATCCACTGCCTGCAAGTATAATAAGTGAATTATCCTATTAGGTAATGAGTAATGACTTGGTTATATTGTACATGTCCTACAAACACGCCACCTCTACAGTCGATGCAGCGCTACAGGTTTAAACAGATTCATAATGTTCTGTGCTGAAGGCTCAATTTGTGTTAATGAGCGTGTTATGTATCGCTGACTTTCTGTTATTGTGCTGTGTAATGAGCCTATTATTAGTAGGGGGGTGTGATGAGCTTGAATATGATCCTTTTTTTTCTCACTTGTACTTGTAAAGGCCCGCATATGTTTGAGATCTCTATCAGACTAAGAAGGTCTCAGTACAGCGTACACCAAACCTTCTTCTCTTTCCAGTCAAGGGTTACAACAAATAACAACATAAAACAATCCTATGTGGCCACATGCGTAGTACAAAACCTTTTCCATTTTCTTTTATGGCATCTGCAGCAGTGTTTTCAGTTCATGTAATTTAATTTCAACATTTTGGTGCCCTAAAAATATCTTAATTAGTGTTGGATTTTACTTAGCTCCACCCTCTCGTGTCGTCTCGGTTGCAAGAAAAACAAGCTGGCGATGGACTAGAGGCTACAAAACTGGAATCTGCAAACCAAAGAGTGACCTCACAGGGACAATGTCCACTTCTTATATACAGTCTATGGCCAACCCACAAAAATCCTTAAGGCAAGTGTTATCTGTCCACCAAACTTCAGCCAAAATCTATAACTTTTTCAGTTCAGTGATATTAAGTAGGTTTCCTCCAGGTTACACGACTGCAAAAGTTACAGACAGAATCATGAACACTGTTGCATGTAGGTGTTTACTTCTCTTAAGTTCAGTTTTGAGTTACTTGTAATTTTATTCTACTTTATTCTCTCCACTACATTTAAGAGGGAAATATTGTACTTTTTACTTTACTATATTTATATGACAGCTGCAGCTACTTTTCAGATTTGAATTTTAGAATTTTGAATTAGAGGCCTAATGATAAACTTATGAAATACATTTCATCAAAGAGACATTTTAATTTTAACTTCCCAGATGGTTTCATGTAAAGAACTGTTTGAGGCCCAAACAGGTGAACTTATTTAACATTTCACCAAAAAAAGCAAGAAGTCCTAAAAATTGAAAACAGATATGTGCAGCAGGACATCATTCTTTCATCATTCCTACTCTATTAATCATCTAATAGTTGATCGGATATTTATCTTGTATAAATACTAAAGACTAGCTAGGCCTCCAGCTTCAGCAGTAAAGCGCTACCTATACGTTGATGCATCTGTATTAAACTCTAATAATGTCATACATGAGGACACTGATAATCAGTCACATTTGTCATTTTTCTGCAGAATGATCACTTTTACTTTTGAGACTTTAAGTATATTTAGCTAAAAACACTTTGGTCCTTTTAAGTGAGGTTTTAAATGCAGGACTTTTACATGTAATGGTGTATTTTGCTATTGTTGTATTAATGCTTTTACTCAAGAAAAGGATCTGAATGCTACTTCTGCCAGCGCTTAGAAACCATGACTGAGCTAAAGACCATCAAGCTTAATGAACTAGTTACTCTTTTTAAATTTTTTGAACTAAACCGATTATATGATTGGATCTGCAAAGATTTAGAATTTCTGATTTACATAAACATTTCAGAATTACAGGTCAGTGTGTCCTTACTTAGTTGTTTCATTTGACAATCTGATAACAATTCATAGACCTTGACTGGATTCAGACTGGTGGCCCTGCAGACTCACACGTCTAAATGACATGAGCAACTAGTGTCCTTTGGGTTTCATTTTTTTAATCATCCTAATCTCCTAAATGTCCTCTAAACACTTTGATCAGTTGACGTGATTTATCTCTTCAACTCGTGACTTTTGCTTTGTCTCCCTTTTCTCTTGCTCTGTTTACTTTCTTTGCTGCATCTGTGTTTTTGTTGTCTTGTGTTTCTGGTCAGGCGATTAGCATATCTGCTCCCTCCATCATCCAGGCCTTGTGTGCATGCGTGATGTGTGTTCTCGATGTGTTAGCAGCATCTTTACATCCGATAGCATCTTTCCAAAGTCGACAGTGCTTCAGAGAGGGGGAGAGCGGAGGAGAGAGAGACAGACGGTTGCCGGCCCTAATGGTGGAGTGTGGAGAGTTGGAGATAGGGGCAAGACAAACTCCTGAATTCTCTCATTAAGCTCGCTGTAATTGCACAAACCCAATTATTGCCTCAGCCTTTTGTGATCTTCAAAGCCAAGATGCTGCAAATGAAGCCTGGAACAAGTGGGAGAGGAGGAGGAGGAGGAGGAAGAAGAGTTGAGGAGGGGGGGTTGGCGGCGGCGAAGCTTAATGAACAATAAAATCGACAAAACGCTGGAAAACGCTGCGCTCCTTCCGCAGCGCTGGTAAATCTGTTGACATTTCATTTGGAGGGAAGCAGCGCGGTGTTATCCCCCTCCTCCACCCTCCCCTCTCCAAGACAACATTGTGCCACAAACAAACGAGTGGTCTGAGGCAGCAGATGAAAGATGGGTTTACTAAGTCGCCCTGCTGTTCCTCTTTCAAGTTAATTAGAAATCACATTCTTTTGTTTCCCCTTCGCAGGCGCTTATTTACTTTCTCACTTCGACCATTAGAACAAATTTGCAACATGAGACACAAATAATTGGATTTGCCTCCGCGGCTGTCACGGATTGGGGAACATGTTGTTTTGATTTTTATTCTAGTTCCTTTTGCCCTGTTGTGTTGTGTTCCTTCGGTGGCTGAGTTTGCAGATTTGCTCGCGGATATTTGATTTCACTTTTTGATTTGTGTTTTGCTCGCAATTAAGCGGCGGCGGGCCAGAGAAGTTTAGTGCTGAGCGACGTGAGATTTTTTTGTTGGGCCCCTGGAGGAATCTCTTGTGACCTTTTCATGACCTTTGCTCTCTTACAGCGCGGACGCACGCCCAGTGACTGGACTCTCATGGTGTAGCGGGGAAGAAGAAGCCTGAAACACACACACACATAATCAACAATGTGTACGAGAACAACCAAAGGCTACTGTACACTTGCATTAATAAGAAAACAATGTATAACAATGTTTGTGCAACATTTGTCGTCTCACTGCAACATGCTGGCTCTGCGGCGAATGTGTCATACCACTTTGCCCCCTTTTAAGCTTAAATTAATGACTAACACACAACTGTCCAACATAATTAACAAAAGTAGGCTAATGTCTTATGTAATAGTGCACAATAACTTACAGTAGCTTGTTCTGCTGCTTTCCAACCACCATCCAGGACAGAGCTGTGGCTGGGATTAAACATGAAAAGAGAAAACGCATGTGAGTTGTTATAGTTACAGAGAATTTCACATCACTTGTGCAAGATTTACAAAGGATATACAAGACAACTTTAACTAGTTTAACTTATAAACTAATCTTCTTATGGGTATGGTATGAAAATATGTCCTGTCTTTAAGTTTAACAATGAACTACAGTTTAGAAAGGCGGTGCAAAGACTGGTTTTCATTTTCAGTTTATATTATTATATTGTTTCAGAGTTCATGCTGATGTTACTCAATTTTATGTTTAGTTGTATTGTAAACAGAAACATTTTTAAACGTTTATAATCTGCAATTCTTTATGGAACGTGTTATTCAGTCAGTGATAGTACTGGACAAACAGTATTCATTAGTTCATAAAATAAATAGTCTGTGAAATGCCCTTAAGTTTGTGTGAATACAGGTGATGGATGACAGATCGGGGGTGTCTCTTAGAGAGAGCTGACCAGCGTATATTTGAAATAATTTAAAAGGGATGTTCCATATGAATACTGCACTGCTTTAATGGTGATTATGGTGATTATTATTATACCATGTATTTTGCCCTGTTAGTTAAAATACTATTTTAAAAAAAGATCTTAGCCTGTCACTGTTTATACTATGCAATGTAGGACTTTTGTGGGAAGAAGGGCAGGGTACTGGTTGGGATGGCCTTCCTTGGTCCTGGTGGGGGTTGTTACACTCTTGTGATACGTTGGATTTATTATGGCAATGATTATTGTTCTACTTTCCAAAAATAAAACAATTGATTGAAAAAAGGATTGAGAAATTATTAATACGTTAACCTAACATAGGGCATTTCAACCTCAGGAACTTTCCAAGAGGACCAATAACCTTGTTAAGTACTAAACTTGCATGTGGACCAGATGAACCACATAAGTTTAGTTCCTGCATTATCTTTCTATGCGCAATAAAAGTCCCCACTTAGAGAGGCATACTTTCCAAAGGTTCAGGACCTTAAGGGGTGAGCAGGCTCTGCAGAGCATCTCCACAATCCTTAATGATGCTGAGGAGTGCAAGTGTTTTCCTGCCACCCTACACACACACACACACACACACACACACACACACACACACACACACACACACACACACACACACACACACACACACACACACACACACACACTCTAGAGAACCTGGAACAGAACCAAAGCCATCAGCATAATGGAGTCATAACAGAAAGCCATCAAACCGGAGAGCCCTTGGCTGTTTTGCTCTGCACACACATGTGCATGCTCTCGCAACACACACACACACACACACACACACACACACACACACACACACACACACACACACACACACACACACACACACACACATGCACAATAATTCAGGAAGCACTGTACTAGTTTGAAAATGAAAACTCAGGAAGCTGTGTCCACTACTAAATTCATGCCTCATTAACTGAGGTCTTGTCTGTGTTTCTGCCTCTGTGCGTGCAATGGATGTCCATATGTGTGTGTGTGTGTGTGTGTGTGTGTGTGTGTGTGTGTGTGTGTGTGTGTGTGTGTGTGTGTGCAAGGGGTGCCCAGTTGCGTGCTGGATGATTTTTGGCTCTTTGTGAAGACAGCTCATTTTGGCACGAGCTCTTTCCTTGTGTGCAGTGGCACAGCTGTTGTAGAGCACACACACACACACACACACACACACACACACACACACACACACACACACACACACACACACACACACACACACACACACACACACACACACACACACACATATAGTGCATGTGTAAAACACATAGGCCTACTTCAAAATGCCAAACACCATCTAGCCAGCTTAATCTAGGCCACTGGTGAAATCACCACAGCATGTTATCTTAATGCCTGGATTCCTGTCTTTCCCTTTTGACTGTTTGCTTTTCCTTGCAATTAAACCCTCACAACGGTTTGTTTAATGATCATCAGCTATAAATCGAGCTCTTCGCTCCAACATTAGCCCACAGGGATAATTCAAATTAGAATCTTATCTAATCTAAATGACATCCAGACAGGTGAGGACATGTTGAACGTTAGCTCTACTGAAACCATTCCAGGAGCACTAAACAGCAAATTTGAGTTGCTATTTCATTGATATGTACTTTCGACAAATGCTGATTGGGCATGTTGCTCATGAGGCTCCGAGGGAATCATTCATAACTATGAAAAAATGTTAAAGTAACTCTGATGGTTTGAGGTAATGGAAACATTGGCATTTAGCTGATTTAACACAGTCAGAGGTTACACTCTGATCTATCTTTGGCACATTTGCAATAGTAGTAGTAGTAGTCATATTGTATTGAATTCTTTGGTATAGACCCTTTTCCTGCCAATATCATGATTTGGCTGTAACCATGTTAGCTGGAGGCAGATCAAAGAAAAAACAGGATGCAAACACGGATCACCTCAGAGTAGTGGGCTGACTTTTCTGGGGGTAACTTTGCAGTGTAGGTAGCTGTTGCCGATGTTGGAAGAGCAACTTTTCCTGCAGGATAGTTATGGACATCCAAAGGTTCAACAGCCTCAGTTTCTCTTCACTATGCACACTTGGTCAGATGTGTAAATGTCTGACCATTGAGTCAGCAAGTAGGGGTCAGCAAATATGGTCCCTTTGGTTAAAGTTAACTTTCTCAAGTAACACTCAATGTCCCAGAGAGTGAGCACCTGTACATATTCAGAGAAACTCATATTTTTTCAACCTTTGCTGAAAAAGAAGCCAACAAAACTTGCTAGGTAGCATTAGCTAATGTGATAAGGGAATTATTCTGCCTCCATTACGTCATTATCCTTACTAACAGAAAATGGAACCGTTGTTCACCCCAATAATTACAAGGTATACATTTAACTAACCAGATTTACCAGATAAACTGGTAACGCATTGTAAGTATGGCTATGGAGAACTGCCAAACTTTTTACCTATAAAAACCAGCTTTTTCTTCTGATTACAGGACAATAAAATTCACACAATGTATGAAAAGAAATACATTTCATGTCTTTCCCTCTTTATCCTGATGGTCCGGTATTACATGGACAGTTTGATCTCATTGATGGGCCCAGTATTACTGAACCTGTCTTTACATAGTGATTTAAAGCCTTTATGATGTGTTCTGTATATTTAATGGTTGCATCTTTGTTCCATGTCTTATACATACACACCTAAACATACCTAAATGTATATGAGTTCAATTCATTAAGCTTTATTGGCCCAGTGGTCCGCTATATATTGCCAAAGTGTACCCCCATCTGCGTTTCTCTTAGCTCGTAGTATTCTCCCCTCCAGCTCCTCCATCTCTTTCATTCTTTCTCTCCCTCAAAGGAAGCAGGGACCCCGGCAGGCCGCTCCCTTTCAGCCCGGAGGACGCCGATGATGTTTTAATTGTCACTTCTTGTTAAGGCGGCCTTGACATTCACGCGGGGGACAGAGGGGAGGCGGTCGGCGTAATCAGAGGAAATGGAGAGAAAGAGAGAGAGGGGAGAAGAGAGAGAGAGATGGCACCCATTCAGCTACTAAGAGTGGTGTTTGGCTCTGAGCAGTGTGCCTCCTTCCCTCCCTTCCCTCTCTCTCACCCCGCCGGGGCATGATCTGATTTGACAAGCGCAACGCTGTCATCTTGAGTTTGTCCAATTTGAAATTCTAATTAATGAACCTCGGCGCCACTTTGTGTTTTTGTCGGCGTTGTTGTTGTTGTTGTTGTGCTCTTCCTCCTCTTCTCTTTCCTTCCCAGGCCAGTTTGTCTTCTATTTGTCTTTTCTTTACCCTTCCTCCTTCCCTCGCTCCTCAAGTCCTCTTCGGAGGCGGCGTGACTGCAGAGGCCGCTCTGGGTGAGATTGTGGTCTCACACCATAACAGATGATATCAGTGGCTCTGGGTCACCCAATTAGAATCAAACTGTGTTTGTGTGTTCTGTGAGTGTAGTGCGTTTATATGTGAGTGTCTACTTGTTCTGTTTCCTTCAGAATCCCTAATGAGGAAGCAGAGAGGGGAGCAATAGCTGCTGATGCTGAAGGGCAGAGGAGTGGTCAGTCTCTCTTTCCAGAACTTCACACATTTACTGAATACAGTCAGAGAGGAAAACGCACCCTGCATTTGTGCACAAGAAATCAGCATGTGTCCAGAAAGTTTGTCACTCAGAAACTCAAGTCAATGGGTCATTCAGAGTCTGGCAAAACCTCATTAGAAACATGCACACATAAGACCGGGCATACCCAGTGATCCACAGTACCAGATATGTTTACATACAGGGTGACAAGTCAAAAGTGTCTCAGTAGGTTGTTGGGCCACCAGTAGCCTCCAAAACCAACTCTGTGTCCTAGAAATGAATGAGTTGTTTTTTTGTTTTTAATAAGCATAATCTGCAAAATGTTCTCACTGGGTGCATCTTCAAAACATTCCAGAGAAGATTGCACATTTGTTTACCATATTTTATACACTCTTGCAATATAATATCCACTTGCAGCAAACTTGATTATACTTTTGCACTTAAAAAATAGAAAAAGGCAACAGTGACTTGAAGAGTTTAGTTTGAAAGAACCCAAACCATGATCTTTCCCTCATCAAAGTGTTTGTGTTACCTAAACCTAACAACACTCAAGTCTTAAGTGTCTCAGTCTTTCATTGTGTACACCCGTCATCCAACCCAACCACGTTCAACTGACTTCTATATGATACAAGAACAGGAAAAAAGATTCGGCTGAACATACTGCAATCCAGGCATTAACTGGAGCAATGGGGAAGCAAATTTGTTGCATATTAATGAAAAGTTTAGGAGACAGGGTTGCCAGATCAGATCCAAGTCTCTCGAACTCAATGAGAGGAATCTTACAAAATATGTTTAGTGTTTAGATGGCATCAATTTCATACTCATCACACATCTCATCGACTCCCTTGCAGGCTGCGTGGAAGCATCTGCACAAGGAAGGAGGAAGGACACAACACAGGAACAACACATCCGTGTTGTGTCCTCCCTCCTTCCTTGTTCCTTTACTTTGCCACAGGAACCTCTTTGGGGTCAATCCATCTCCCTAATGCACAACCCCTTCAAATGAAATCAAAGGGAAGTTATGTCTTTCTTCATCAGCAGGTGGTGCTAGCAGCCTACAAACCATAGACCTCAACAAAGCTCTGCTTTTGGAAGGAAGGTGGGGGGGCAGGGAGATAGAAAGAGAGAAAAAGGCTTTTTGGAGGCCTGCCAATCATGATGAAAAACCACTGCAGAACTAATCTATTTCCACGCCCGTCCTAATCCACCAACACAACGGTGGCATCAGTTAATCACAAAATCATCACCACCATCACCACCATCCTCTTCTTCTCCCTCTCCCTCCCCCTCCGCTGCATTAATAAAAAAAATATTTTTTTTGTAAATAAGAGCTTGTGATTAAGAGCAGATTAGCGAGCGCGCCTTCAGACGGACAGACATACCG